>NC_140703.1:91125000-91415000 GCF_050655825.1 Lonchura striata | reverse complement strand
GCTTGTTTATAATTAATCTGAGCCCAGGGACATCCCTTTAGCTTGGTTTTCTGTATGCCTTCCTCCTATTCAAGCAAGGCAAGCACAGGCAATAGTCGTGTGGAAAATGTGCTAAAGAGTATCTGTATCAAGTTCAAGCAGTACAAACACAGCCTGGGTGAAGAAGGGGATATTTTAACTGAACAGAGCCCCTAAGAATCAGAGATACCCCTAGATGGAGATCCTTTTGGTGAGGGACATTCACTGGACCATGGCCCCATTTAAACATTGGAGGTCACTGCAAAGGGTTGTGGAAGAATCCCAGCAGCTGCAGGAATTGGAGAGGATGTCCTGCAGTGGGGTTAGACTATGAAGTTTCCTTTTCTTTCTGTGTATCTTCCTAGAAATGCAGCAAATCTACCACTGTTTTTTGAACCATGAAAGTCAAGTTCTGTCTTTCCTTTTCCTTCATTTTCTCTGGTGATCAGGGTGATTTTAAGACAATTGGCAAACTACTGATGCTCCATTTCCCAATGAAAGAATAAGCCATAAAACAACTTTACTAGACCATTCTTGCAATTCTCAGCATGTCCCTCAAGACTTGGGCAGTAAATGAGTGCTTCCATACTAAACAGTAGGGACCACTTTGATTGCTGATCTTGTAAGGCATCAGCTGAGAGGGATGTTCTTGAGGGATCAGTGTTAGCCAGTGTTTCTGGAGAGGGTCCTCTAGGGATCAGTGTTAGCCAGTGTTTCTGGAATGTGCTGCACAGCAATGGGAGGATATTCAGGCCTCCTGCAAGTTTGAAACAAGAGCCAAGAGGGAGTATGATTTCCCAAGGCTGGGAGAGCACCATTTCAAAGTAAAGGCTAAATAACCGATGCTCCCATCTAGTGGTGAGACTGTACCCAATGGCTTAGATGTCAGACATCAACCTGAGCCTCCCAGGAGACATGGAATTGGAAGGGCCATGCCACAGGACAGTGCCACTCCTGGGAATTTCTGTAGGGCTTTGCAATCTGTGGGAGACTCCCAGAACCATTTGAAAGCTCATGAGAAACCAACTTATAAACTAATTTAAAACTACAGTATTAGTAATAACAAATAAAATTATAACAGCAGGATCAAGGGTGCTTTGGAGGCAAGGGAAGCATTCTCAGCAGCATTCTCAAAATTTCTTAAGCAACCTTTGTTGAGATGTAGGCACCCACATAATCTTGGCATTGGCTCCTAAAGCATGAAGGCCGCTATCAAAATGCTACCTAAAGATAGTAACTAGCAACACATTATGGTTGGGTTGTTGCTGCAAGATTACCATGTAATTAGTATGCTAATGTTCTGCTGAATGCTACTGACCTTATTGGCCAGAAGAATACCATACTTTTGTTTGTTTCATTGTTTTTAGTTTACACCTGAAAGCTTACAGTCAGATGAGAACAATTACCACACACTCAATCTATTGGAAATCACCCCATGACACTATTGTAAATCATTCCATGGGGTCTGCTCAGTGCTTTCTAATGTGCTTATTTCCATTTGATATGCTTGGAAGCTGATCAGATCAGCAGGAAAGGATGCTGTTCTTCCCACTGGATTTTTTTTAAAGGCACAGCTGATGCCTACAGGATATCCCCAGAACCAAAACTTGTTAATGATGCTGAAACTGTACTTTGTCGCAAGAATGGTAAAGAAGGTTTTAGAATCTTCTCTTGTTATACTGTAATTACTACTGCTCTGCTTTTACTTCACTGCCCTTCTTTACTATACCTACATATGGTAAAGCAAATAGGAAAATAATTATAGCACTGGTCTTAGGTACACACATTTCTAACATATTTTGGAACATTTTTCACTGCCGTAATTCCCATTGTACAGAGTCCTAATTTCCAAATCTCAGTACAGTGCAACATATGATAGGGCTTCACACAAAACATAGGACAGGACATTCCTTGAGAGGACAGAATATTCTGAAGTCCACTCTTAATGTAGCTGAAGGACAGAAAGACAAGAACAAGAAGTAGGACTCCAAGCAACAAAGACTGGCTTGCATTTCACTGCAGGTCACAATAAAGAAGGAACTACAGATTTTCTGTTTAACCTGAGTAGGAAGAAGAGACAGCAACATGGATAGAGCTTGACTATATATAAAAGCTAGAGCTTTAGCTGAGTATCTAAACTGTTCTCTCCAAAAAGCTAATCCAGTATTGGCAAGCCATGAATTTAATGACTTGGAACAAGATCCAAAGTGAACCCACAGAGTGGTTTATGACATGTTTGCTAATGAATGATTCAGTGTTTATTTATAGGGATGAAATTGATTCAATACTAAGTAAGAGATGAGAAAAATTCAGTAAGAATTAATTTAGGTTTACTGAAACTAAGAAAAAAGTACTGCTAAAACTATTGGGATGATGAAAGTGCTGATAAAATCCATTTCCAAACAAAACATAGCTGTCAGTGTTTGCATCCTATGTGGAGGTTTTACACCTGCAAATGAAGGAAAAGACTGTGGCAAATGAGTGAGAAGCCACAAACACAGTGGGTGGCTGTCACAAGAAATTATGCTGCCAGAGTAAAAGCAAAATTACTCTTCAAAATGAGGGCAATACATGGGTAGCAAATAGACTAAAGATGCTGCCTTAATGAAGAAAAAGTTAAGGAAAGTAAAGATCACATCAGAACTAATGTCACCTTGCCAGTAAGAGACTGGGTGTCACTGACAGAGATTATTCTTGAGAAGAACAGCACTGCAAAGTCCAAGCAGAATTCCAGTACACTAGTCAAAATAATGCTTGTAAAAGTCTATAAGCAGTCACAGCTCTCAAACCTTGCAAAATTGTCCGGCAGAGATTTTTATAAAGGACAGAACTGCTAATCATCATGTCAAGTGTGTTCACAAACATGCTGCATACTCAAGCACATATGGCTCCGACATTCAGGTTGTGTAAAACTGCCATTCCTGTACTAAAATCCTGAGAACTTCAGTCTAGGATACAACATGACACAAATCTGCATCATGTTCCAGATACCTAAGAAAGGAACAAGTGCATCATCAGAGTAAAATATTTTCATCCTGTTCTTTCAGCTTAGGATAACCCTAAAAAATTAGTAGAAAGATGTGCTACTGTTGTTGTGTGTTTAACTTAAAAAGATATTAGAGGTTTCAAGTTATCTTGCCAAGATTTTACCTTATTTTTCAGAAGTCTTGGTAACACTCAGGTCTGTTAACGACTGCATTTCAGTGAGATGCTGGCAGGAATCCATCTTCATCAAATGATGTAAATAATAGGAATTCAGATGGGGGCATCCAAGAGATGACTTGTGTCTCTGTTACTGCAGGCAGGGCAGTGAGTGGTTTTATACATGCAGCTCTTCCATCTCTACAGTAATAACGTATGAACAGATTGAAAAAAGAGATGTATGCAATTGTGTTTGGCTGAGAGAGTTTCCAGCAACACGTGTGGGGGAGAAATGTGATTGTGGAATCCAATCATACATTACCTATGCTGGCTCTATTGCAAACCCATCTGAAAAACATAATCTATAAATATTTTTATTCCTATTTGAATAATGTGGTTTGTCATTAAATACCAGGGCTCTGAAATACATACTTTAAGCAAATTTATGCTAACATTAATCAAACTTATCTTACTGCTATTTTACCACTGTTAGGAATGGAGATAAAGTAAGGGATCTAAAGGGTGATGCAATAAACATATTTTCATTCATTTTAGCACAACATTGGTATTGCAGGTCCAAGAGAATCATCAGTAAATACAGTGACCTTGAACCTAATAATTGTGTGAAACATTAATAATAGGGAAGACATGACAAAAATGACAGAGCATTTTCTGTCCTTCATTTCCCTTTTGAAGATGAAGTACAGAAAACCATAGCATCTGTTCTAAGGAAACATCTATGAGCATTAATTAAGTATAATGCTAGTCCTCTGTGTGCTGGATGCACGGTCACTCTCATAACAGTTTACTCGTTCCGTTATCATCAGCTCAGTTATTTGAGATGCTTCTTGGCAGGTGTATATGATGTGTTCTTTCCAAAACTCTTTTGTGATGAAATATTCTCAATGGCTTAATGTATATTCCTATATGCCACAGACTGTTAAAAGCCCAGACACATCCTTAGTTCAAAAACCCTTCAGCAACATTCAAGCTGATAATATAGCAAGAGCTAGTCACAATGACAATAAAATTTGTGACTTATCTATTGAGGCCAAACAAACCACTCAAAAGCATATCACAGCCTAAGTGGGTTGAATTCTATCCTTGCCTCATCCTCTGGCACAAAAAAGTGTGAGGAATAAGAGAGTGGGAGCACTTGGAAAAGAGCAGAGCAGCGTGACTTGGAGCCTCCTCTCTAGCCAGTCTGGATGTGGGAGAGAGCCTACACTTGGCATGGACTGGCAGGCTCTGAGACGGCACCACCAGCTTGAAGCAGCCTCCTGAATAACAGCAACTACTCAAGATCAACAGGAGAACATCACACCATGCTTGATGTCCTATTTTCTCTTCTGTGTCAGAAGGAAATTTCTATGTTTGAGGGTCTCCCATGGTTCAGGTAAGATCTTTAGCTCTTGAAGAGATTTCTCTGTGACTGTCCTGTTCCAACCAAACACAAGACGTAAAGCAAGGGGCTCAGCAGGCACCTAAATCAAACCATGACTGACCATATACATGTCAATCCACTACTACTGGTGTAGCAACTCCATCCTTGGGACCTCAGTTCAAGCTTTTTATTTGCTAAAATAGAAATACTCCCCATACCTAGTGTAAAAAAACCCAATAGATATCATCATAACTGTTGGCCCATTGGGTGTATGTTATGTTTTCAAGCACCAGGTTTTACAGCTGACTTCCACTATGGTGGGTGGCAGTGCACAGTACTGGGAGATGGAGCCCCCTTCATTTGCTTCATGCTCATTCCTCATTAAAATCCTTCCCTTCCCCATCCACTGCTAGAGAACAATCTGCTCCCATTGTACAAGACTATAAGAAAACTGTAAATGAGAAGTCTGGCTACAGATATTCAGAAAATTCCCTGCCAAAGGTTGCGCTTTTTATCCACAGTGCACTGTATATGCTTTACAGATGTGGAATATAATTAATGTATTACCTGTCTCCACTTTTAAAGCTGTTGTTTCAAGATGATGTCACATACAGACAATACTCCCTGGGAAAATTAAACTCCCATGGCAGTAGGGAGGGAAGAAATTTAGGGCTATTTGCTACACAAGCCCAGTCCCGTTGTTTTATTTTGCAATAGAAATGATGTACAAGTAGGCTAGCTTGTCTTATTTGCAGTTATTTTGTACTCTGATTTTCCTATATTATGGGGCAGTCAGACCAAAAATATGTTGTTGTTAGAACCATGTACAATCTGTTCTTTCTGCTTTGAGAACGCTTTTATTATAAGGCTATTTGTTGGAGAGGACAAATAGGAGAGGCCCATTCCATATTGCTAAAACTAAATTCAGATATGATAGAGACGTGGAAGTGGTGCCACAGTCCTTCCAGTTTCATCGTGCCTCTGCTTTTGATCCTACCTCTGTGGAAAATAACAGCAAATCCCCATTGATCCCAAGGTTAGAGAGCAGGGCTTGCCTTCAAAACATCTGCTGAACATCTCTCTGGTGAGTGCTGACATCTTTGACTCTCAAACCCTTCATTAGGGTTTGCTGGCTTGTTTCATACTTAATCAACTTGCTGTGCAATCATGATATTGCTGCTGCTATGGGAGACAGCCCATGGATGATATACACTCCCATGAATTCCCATCAGGAGCTGTCGATGTTCCATTACAATGCAGGTATATTTACAACTACTTCCATCCTGTTTGACATTCACTAGGCTTCTTTGTTTGTAATCCAACCAGATTTACATGCTCCTACATTGCTGAAATCTCAGTGTGCTCCTGCATCATCTCTGGCACCAGGCACATTTTCTTGGTCTTCTTCACAGATACCAGGATTTCTCAGAGCACAGAGTTACCTTTTCTCAAACTCTACCTACTATAGTTTTACTTTGGGTTTATGATTTTATTCTTTTGGGACCAGGTGATAATTGGAGCAATAGGTCTTTCTGGAGTTAAGAAAACAGCAGCTCTTTGCCTTAGCAAATACAAGAAGGATATAGATCGTATAGGACTATAAGCTCAAACTCATGCACACCATACTATTTCCTTACCATGCCGAAACTTTCTTTATCATAAGATCAAACCTTGCCTTGCCTTGCTTTGCCTTCCATCTTTCAGCTCTCATTTATGTGTTTTTTTCCTTTTTCTCCAAATTGCTAGTGAATGATTGCAACCTTAGCTAGACTTCCCACAGACTTGACTGGTTCAGACTTTTGTAACAGATTTAAGTAATTGTCCAGTTATTTAAGATATAGCCACTTATTAGTCCAAGAGGGCTTACATGTAATGGTGAAACACAGATGTTCTGCAGTTTCCTCTTAATAGGTGAATGTCCCTGCTTCTTTAGTTTTCCTCTGGTGGGCAGATGGGCCAAATGTTCCAAGAGCTGAAATCTGATACAGATTCATGGTCCCCGATGAGAAACAGAAAAACCTAGTATGGAGGCCACAAATTGATACCATTGTTTGTTGCAAATTTCCCAGATGTTACGATTCAAATGTTTTCATGATGCAGGGGAAAACAGCAGTTTTCCCTGCAGTCAGAGGAGCTCAAGGCTTTCCAGTTATGGTCACACACTCAGACTTATTAGCACAAAATTTAATTTGAGTTAATCAGACTGAGGTGGGTAGAGCGCGAAATTAACTTGACTTCCATTTTGCATCATCCAGCAAACCAACTTGGAGAAATCACTGTAGAAATCTGAGCTGCAAATGATGGATGAGCTGAAAAAAACCCAGAGAATAAACAGAGTTGTGCAATCATCACTGTACTAAAAGGGACACAATATTCCATTCACTTGTTTGGATAAATGCTTTACTTCCCTGACAAATCAAAGGGTGTGTGACCTCAGCTGCACCCATATTTTGCCTCTGAAGCTGAGAACAGGGTTTGGACCTAAAATAATTGTCTTCAGCATCCTCTCTGTTCTGAGAGCTGTATGTTGTTCTCTGTCAGTCAATCTTGCCAGAATTTTCCAAACTGTTATTCTTGCCAGGAACTGACAATTTAATGAAAATAGAAACACATCGGTTTCAATGAAATATCCATTTGCAGTTCAAGGCACTTATTCAAAATCCAGAGGGAAAGAGAAGCACTTACTGGGGGCAAACCAGAAGCCACAAGTTGCCCAAGTGGAAGGGATATGGGTTTCAAGTGGCTGCTTCTTGTGAGAAAGAGTAAGAATACACACCTGAAATCTTCCACAGCTCAGAAAAGTACAGTGATGACTGGCTCTTCTGGAAGCATGTGTTCCCTTGAACCTATTCAAAAAGCTTCTATTTCACTTTGATTAAGAACAAAGTCTTGACATTTTCCTTTGATTTTTTTTATTTTTTCAAAACAAAATTCTATTTTCCAGCAAAGGGTAACGTTAATTTTCCTCTCCCAACTCTCTGCCACATTTTCTGTGTGGCTAAAATAAGTGTTTGGGGGATGGAAGATACACTGGAACCATAAGTGCCTCTATCTGACCCTTATAAACAACTGGAAAAATAAACAGTGCTTCTCAAGCATTGATCTCCAACTTTTTCAGTAAGATTTTAGTAAGTTGAGCCACCTCTTGCTATAAACTGTCTTGGTTTTGGAACAGAGATATTTCTGTCTTGGAGCAAACTGCAAATTTGAGAAGGGTATTAGCCCAGCAAGAAAGCTGCAGAAAATTTTAGAGCATAAATGGGGTTGGTTTGAAGGGGAGGATTGAGAGAGAAAGCAAGGCTTCCATTTCCTTCAACAACAGCACAGAAAACAGAAATATTAAAGTTCAATTCTGTGCAGAAAGACCTTCGTGAGACAGGGACTGAAGCAATGTCAGATGGGCAAGAGAATCAGGAAAAGGGACATGATCTTACAGACATGGTGACAGGTGACTGGATGCCACCTAGCTTCTGACAACAGGACAGTCCTCCTCCTGTTTATACCTGGTGCTGTCTAGAGGAGGAGAAGGTTCCCTGCACAAAATGGCCATAATATTTTTTTTTTTTTTCAGGAAAAGACTAGATTTTATCACCAAATGGGAAACAGTGCTTACTGTTTACTATCTTTAAACTGAAATATGATGGAAAATAAAGACTTCAATTAAAGTTTTCTTTACAATGTCTATTCCTTGTAGAAAAGTGACACCATTTCAAAACAAGCTTTTCTCATATGCCTCTATTTGCTTTCTCATTTTTCATACAATAGTTTCTATTTAACTATTTAACTATTTAACTATTTAACTATTTAACTATTTAACTATTTTCTATTTTCTATTCTATTTTCTATTTTCTATTTTCTATTTTCTATTTCTATTTCTATTTTCTATTTAACTATTTATTTAATTTCAGCAAGATATTTAACATTGTTGCAATAGTAACTGCAACACAAGTTAAAAGCCAGTAAAGTCAAGAGCCCAGTAAAGTAGGATAAAATTCCATGGTATATTTGTTGTATCCAAAAATGTGGTGAACACAAGATCAATTAGCCTAAGAGCTGTTTTCCCATATTGACATCAGAACTCCTGCCTTTGCTATTTGAACAAACCAGATAATGTTTGCACTGTAAAGTTCTGAACTGAAAATACCAAAGCAAGGTAGCAACAGGTTTTGCCAACTCTTCCTGTAAACAGTGGTGGCTAAATGTTGCTGACTCACTTTGTGACACTAATTGGCTAAACCTCCCCATACTTAATTTTTGGTTTTAACTGTCTTTAAAAATGTATCTGCATATTTAAAGTATGTTACATAGCCTGTATGTATGCAAACCACCATTAAACCACAGCACTGTTCATATTTCTTTACTTGTCTTAAAGCATTAGGAAAGTATGCACAATGAGAGCAGCTTTGCTGCACTGATCTATCTGCATCCCTTGCAGCAGAGACAATGCCAGGGGGTTGTTTTAGGCTGTGTACAGCAGAAACCAAGGCAGCATTTCCCAGGCCAGATGCAAAGTTACATGAGTAATAACTAACCAGCTCTGGAGCAATGAGCAACCAGCAACCAAGTTACTCCTGGGAAAGTGCCCTTGCATTTTAAATCAAGAAGAAAATGATGACCCATTTTTAAAGCATAAAGTCATTCCTGTAAGAAAACTAACTTTCTTCAGCAGTTCCTAACCAGACGAAACTAGTGTATGGCACTTCTGCAAAGCTGCAATCCCAGTTGAGTCTATGAATCCCATCCACAGGAACATTGCACATTGCCCTGGAACTGCAAATGCTGTTGGCCAGACAGCACTAGGAGGGACACTTGCTGTGGGAGCAGGCACTAAGGATGAATTCATGAGCGCTTTCTGATCAAGTGCCATCAGAGTACTTACTCTTCTTTGACTTTTTAGTTATATCTGAAAAATCCTTAATTTAAGGATATGAAGGCTTGTTTTGGTGACCAGGAGAGATGGAAGGATCTTCTAGATCCCTTCAGGTACAAATGCCCAAATCAGACCTCCAGAGTGTCAGCAGGAGGTCAGAGTAGGGGAAGAGATGGCAGAACGGGAGAGGCCTTCTCCTCCATGCAGGTGCAGACTTTGCTGTGCTGCCCTGTGCTGCCTGGACTGCAGGGATTACTCCTGGCCCTGCATGCTGCCCTGCCTCGCTCTGCACAGGCTGGGCTGCCCCTGAGCCAGTGTCTGCTGCCCTGCAGCCTCTCTGCTTGCAAATGTTTTGGGAAGTGAATATGCATCTGTCCCCCTACTGATAACACCATCCAGGCAAATATGTATTTCTTCTTTGGAAGTATCACACTGTACATTGAGAAAACTCTGATTCCAAACACAACTTTTTTTCTCTCCATTCTCCCACTTTGATGATTCAGCAGATAAGGCATATTCTTTTTTTCTTCAAAAACCTGCTACATAAACCCATGTTTATTTCAGTTAACCTTTTCACCCAAAGAGCCAGCTCACTGCAGCTCATCAGTAATGCCTCCATATATCACAACCACTTAGAGTGCAGGCAGAGATTAATCCAATGTAATTTTGTGTGTAATATTTACTCCAAAACTCATCTGTCTCCAGATATTTATTTACCTATAAAGAATATCCAGGGTTTGAATTCTAGCACTGGCTGTTTTTTAATAAAAATCCCCCAAACACTACAAATTATTTTAGCATCTTCAACTTCCACTAGAAGTTGACAAGGAGTCAAGGCACATAGTATGCAATGAGTGCTGCCAGTAGTAATAAATAACAGTGGGGAAAATGGACAGAAAGTTCCTGTGCTTCAGCAGAAAATTGGATGAGAACATTGTTCAAGTTCATCAAAAAAGTCAGGTTTTGCAAACATTTTACTGCCCCTCTCTTTAGGATGCTGCTAGTCTTTTGCTTGTGCAGGATTTGTGATCTTGTTAACATGACAAACTGAGATTTATGACATTTGTGATTTTAACTGTGTGACTATGCCTATAATGCTTGTTCAGTGCCATGAAAACACTAGAGGATGACTGCTGAGGTCAGTGGGACAGAGCACCAGAGGCAGCAGCAGGGAGCTCCTGGCTCTTCTGACTTTGAAGTCCCAACCCTGTTACTCACTTGTTTTACAAATGCAGCTGAAGTACACCCTTTTTCACACCTTGGGGGTGACTTCTGCAATAATGTGACATCTAGCAAAAAAAAAAAAAAACCCAAGGCGAAGGTAGCTCAGGTACCTTTGTCTTTGCATTTCGGCTTTTTGCTGTTTCTTATGAAACTGACTTGATGAGGAGAGGTCAGAGAGTGACTTGCATGTATAACGGAGTAAATTGACGGGTGACCCTAGTGTTGTTAAAAGTTCATAGAAGTCCATGCTTCCTCCCTAAGGCAAATATGAGGGAGAGGAAAGCAAAGCATAGGCTATGACTCTGCTTATTGGCTTCCACATCTGAGCCAGTACTGAAGGATAAGAATTACTTATTAATACAGGTCAGGTCAGCAGCAAGTTAGCATTTTCCTTCAAGACCAGGGAAAAAAAGAAAGAAATTGTGTTCATTACAACTTTGAGTCCCAGGGCTGCTTCAGAGATAGTATAGCTCACACTTGGTGGCCAGACTCTGGATTTGTAATCCATTCTGTTTCCTACCACACCTTGCCCAGACACAAAGAACATTAGCCAGTAACTGGGCTGGCCCTTCAGGTACACATGCAACAGGATACACACAGAATTCTTCCTGACATCATCTATGCCATGCTGGCAAATACTCTTTCCTTCTTTTTTCCCCTGCCAACTGCATGAAAGCAAAAAGACTCCTTAGAAAAACTTTGTGCACCCACAGAGCAAGGATGTAACTTAGTGCAGACGTCCATCAGCAAGGATGTAACAAGCCTTGTGAGCACAGCCAAGTGTGCATACACCTCTGAAATGAAACTACCTCGCCACTGAGTCAGGGAGAATTTTGTCACAATGTTTCTGAAGGGCAGAGAAACAGCTTGCTTGGGAGAGGAAGTAATTCTGCCAATCATCTGCCATGAGATGATATGAGAAAAAGAAACCAGGCCACTCTCTCTCCTAAGGGAGAGCTGCTAATTGAGGTCTGTATGTTCCAATCCTAAATCCACATAGGCAACTGAACAACTGCAACACTGAAATGCATCTGAAGTGTGCAGAAGCCAACAACAGTATCCTCAGCTTATTAAAAATCTGCTTGATGACTAAAAACCAAATTCAGGTCTGCACTAACAAAAATCATGGTGTGTGATAACTGCAGGTCCCTCCTGGTGCAGCAGGATACAAATGCCAGGCCAAAAGAGCCTTACCCAGAGGCAGCACTGCTGGAGATTCACCGCCTCATTGCTAAAGGGACCAGTCTGAAGTATGTTTCTTCTTTCCCACCCCAAGAAGGGAAAGTGCACTTCCCCAAGATATTTGAGGGTTTGCAGAAAGGCAGTGGGAGCCCACCTAACAAGTCCCCTTTGAAAGTGATGACCAAAAAATACCTCAAGGAGCCATGAGAAGTGGGAGGTGCACAATGTGTGGACACCCAGAGCTTCTTCATTTATGTAACCTTAATAGCAGTTATTTGTTCAAAACCAAGAAAAGTTCTGAAAAAAAATTGCAGTTACTTGGGTGAAACTCAGTTTTGGTAGAGCCAAGAGAAAAATTCCCTTTTCCATCAGTGGAGTCATTTCAGCTAAGAATATGTTCTGAAAAGGTTAAATAAGTTTGTGCCTGGGCTTTAAAGATCTTTGTGTACTGTACCTGCCAGTTTAAATGATGACTACAAAGATCTGTTATAAAACTTTTTCCAGGAGAGGCAAAAGCTTTCTCTGTGCCATTGTTTTTAATATACTGTGACTCCTGCTCATAGTAAATTAGGTTATTTATCCCCTTTATTTATATGCACTGCTTTAACACAGTAACAAACCAAAGTGATGGATACATTTGTAGCAGTCGTCAAACTCAATAACAAAGCAACAGCAACTGTGTGTAACTTCGCCCTTTTGCTATCAATTTATATAAAAGACAAATTCTTCAAGCTGCAAACATGTGAAAGTAAATTCTTTACTGTTCTGGACTTTCAGCTATTACTATGTCCTCTGATCTAAAATCCTTCCCCAGGCAGCTCCCACATCATGGAGACCTGATGCTGATCTCACAGACTTTATCCCAATTCACCTTCTGGCTTCCAGAGAAGCTGTTCTTTATTACTCTGCTGAAATTGAAGGCAGAATCAAGCCAATGATCAGAAATACACAGGATGCAGAGTTCTTCCATTTTGGAGTTCAGAGTTTAAGCCAAAAGCAAAATGTCAAAGGCTGAAGCAAACCTTATTGGATTGCAGAATAACTCTTTCTGCCTTCTGCAGATAAATTTTACATTTAGATGCATAGGGGCGAGTCCCACTGCAGTCAATAAAAATTATGCTTATTCAGCATTATTTGTCACCAATCCAACTGCCCATTTTGTAAGTGCTTTACTGAAAAAAAGGGAAGTCTTCGGGAAACAAGCATTCCTGATACTGTGTTTAAACTATCCCAGATTCCCACGTAGGCTCTCTTAGCTTTACCAGTGTCCCTGAAATACTCACCTAATTTATGCTATTCATTTACATTCTATTCCAAATTGAAGTTCTATTTCACTGGCATATTAAAATGAGCATACTAAAGAATGGTGCATTTTAAAATAGTAACAGATGGATATGTCTGTAGAGTTGTACAGATTTAGATTCCTACTTTAATTATATAATTTTTAAAAATTGAGTAAAGCAGTATCCACCTTTCACTTTGTTTCTTGAAACATGTGCTTATAGTTTATTCCATGAGCCAGCATGCAATATAATATCATTTTGTAAACAGATGCAGCAAGTCTGGGCAAAAAAGTAAAATTACAGGGGAAATATCCATCCCTTTATAAATTTAGATTTTTGAATTAATAGTATACAGGACTATTCCTCAAGCAGCACTGTTCCCCCAAAATAAACAGTTTGTGGATATATCTACATCACAGTATCCCTGAATAGAATTTTTGCTGTCTTTATGTATGTAAGACAACCTCTCATATTACATTGATAAACAAGGATTTTTTTATTTTTGAAGAAATTAGCTCTAGGTTTGAAATTTGTTTTCAGAATATCCTAGACTGGGGGAAAAGATGATATTTTTATTCATTAATTGCTTTGCTATTCATGAAATTCCTCAAAATAGAATAAATTGATTTACCTAGAATTTAGAAATATTATTTGCCTTTCAATTGTGTTATAATTTCAAACAACCATCGTTTTTAACCTGTTAACCTATTCCTGTGCTTTGCCTTTCACATCCTTGTGATGCTGTCTCTTAATTTAGGAAATGGCACCTTTTTTCCTTTAGTTCTTATGGCTTTTATTTCGACACTTGTATCACAGCTTAGAAGGCGTGCCTTTTGCAGGCACACTGCTCCGATCAGCTTACACCTTACAAATACGGGCACAAAGAAGCTTCAGTCTCAGATGCATTTACACAGATGCTTATCTTGGAGCGCAGACTCGGCACAAAAAAAAGGTTATCTGTCATTATCCTAATTATTTGTAAGTGACGACTTAGACTATTTGCGAAGTAAACTACTATTATATTTGAACCAAAAGTAAAAGATGCTTTAAGGTATTTCTAGCCTTTCGACAAGCTGAGAAAGCACACCAACGACTGCACGGAAAACATTTCCCTTTTCCTGCGCCGCTGGACAGGCACTGAAGTCCCAGCGGAGCGATCGGTGCCGTGTGGGTCCGGCGGCGGGAGGGCGCATTTACCGCACTCCAGTAGCATCTTTCTGATCTCTCCTTTCCTTTGTGATCGCTGATCCAACAGCCCAGTTTCGCATTGTTTTTCTACCTGCTTTATTAGCGAGTTAATGTGTTTCTTCTCAGGAGACCTTTAAGCTTAAAATATTTCTTTAATTAACGGAGCCTAATCTTAAAGAGCCAAAGCCGGCTGCGGCGCTTCCACACCGCCAGAGAGCGGGAATCCCACCGCCTCGGCTCACGGGGGAGGCTGAGGAAAGGACCCTGCCTTCAACTTGCCGGACCGGTCACGGAGAGGCCCCGCGTCCCCGGCCGGCCCCCGGAGTCCCGGTACCGGAACGCTCCGGGCTCTCCGCGCTCGGCAGGCGGGGGTCACAGAGACAAGGCGAGAAAGCTGCCGGCCCCTCGCCCGCGCCCCTCCCGCCCTTCCCTGCCGCTTTGAACTTCTCCAGCAGACCCCTGAAGGTGCAGCGCGGCCCCAGCACGCCACGCCACGCCAGGGGAAGGCGCGGCGCCATCGCCCCATCCCCGAGCATCCCCCTGTCCCCGCCGGCGTGGGGGAAGATACCCCGCTGCCGCCGGCAACACGCGCTTCCCCCAGGCGGGGAAGATGCAACGCTGTCCCCAGCCCCTGCCCGTGCGGAGGAAAGCCCGGCAGTACCCCCGCCGCCGGGGTGACCCCCTCCCGCCGCAGCTGCCGCCCTCCCGCCGCTGCCCTTCCCGAACAATGAGCCGGGACAGCGCGGCACGGCCCCGGGGCAACCCCGGCACGTCCTCCCGCGCCCTCCTCCCGGCAGGAGCGCAGCCTCCCGCCGCCGTAGCGCCCGGCTCCGCCCGCGCGGTACCGGGGGCGGGGGCGCCCCCATCCCGGGAGGGGCCGGGCGGCAGCGCGGGGGGCGCTCGGCCGTGTGCGGGGGGCGGCTCCCGGGGGCGGTGCCGAGCCGAGCCGAGCCGCCCGTGCCGCCGCGATCCGGCCGAGCCGCGGTGCCGCCGCCCCCGGCCGCTGCCCGCGCCCTGCGCTTTGTGCGTGCGGCGGCCACCACCATGCGGGGGGAGCGGCTCCGCGTGGGACGCGGCGAGGCGGAGCGCCCGCGCCGCCCCGGCTGCTGCACCTCGGGGGGCACGGCCCCCAGAGAGCCCTGAGCGCCCGCGGTACGTAGGGGCCACCCCGGGCGGAGAGCGCTTCTCTTTTATTATTATTCGGGGTTTGGTTTGTGGGGTTTTTTGGGTTTTTTTTCGTTCGTTTCTGGGAGATGGGTGGTGATGGTGAAGGGGAGGATTTCTACTGTGCAGCGTTTGCTGGAAGGAAAACCCTGTAGGTGAAGCCATATGGGTTCTCAGTGGCATGGCTTAGTGGCTTCTTGGCTTAACAGTTTTCGGGCGTGCAGGGTGTGTTTTAGAAGGGCTCGACTGCTCAAGAGAGCTTGAATAGATACGTTTAGAGAAGCAGCGCTTTCCAGGAATTTAAATGAGACCCTTTTTTGTGGTTGCTTTTTCAGGCTGTTCTGTTAGTTCTATATTTGTTTTTGCAGATTGCTCTTATCAATAGTTAGGCAGCTGTGGTAGCATATAAAAATCGATGTTCTCAAAGGAAAAAAAAGAAAGTCTCGGTGAATTCACCTCTGCTAAGCGGTGTGGATCACTTCTGTGGTCTGGTTTTATAATTTATCAGGAATGTTATAGTCTCTAATGCTCAACTACCATTTCTAGTTTATTTTGTTATGGCAATGTGCTTCTTTTGGTACTAGAAAAAAATTGGTTGGGTTACTCATTCAAGTAATTTAGTTGGTAACTTGAAGGAACATTTAGTCCTCTCATTTCAGATGTGGAGGGAAATGTAAGAGAAAGGCAGGAGGCAGTGGCAAACCTCAAGGTTTAGGTTTTGCACGTTTTTAAATTTGATTTTCCTTTTCCAGTCTTGCAAACTTTCTGAGCTTTAACCCTTTTGCAATGAAACTTTCCAGGCGTGGTGTCTGCATCCAGGTAATTTTAATATATATATATCTTTCTCTTGTTTGGAAAACTCAGGTGAAAATAATTCAACTGGTTTGCATAGTGTGGGGCTGTAGGAGATGGGGAAAGAATTGCCATATTTTTTCCATTTAAAGATGGAGCTCTTGCTCTTGCAGTTTTTTTGTTTTTGATTTTTGTTTTTGTGGTTTTTTTGGGAGGGTTTTGTTTGCTTGGGTTTTTTTGGTTTTTTTTTTTTTTTTGTTTGTTTGTTTGTTTGTTTTTTTCAGAGGGTTTTATTATTTATATAAATCTGAAGTATGGTTTAGAAGTATTATTCTTTCATGGGCGGTTTCTGATTAAAATACTATTTGATGAAAATCCTGTCATGGATACTTACTAATTTTGTGTGTATTTTGCTAAGACCAACTGCTGCACTGTTGGGAGAATATGTGCTATATTTGCTCAATGAGAAGCTCTGATAAAGGGTCTGGAGGTGAGGTCCCATCTGTGCACTCAAACCCAAGGACTCAACACTGATTTCTGCAACTGACAACTTTGTGGACACCTCTGCTGTAGCAGACAGGCTCCTCTTGACATTTGCTGTGGAAATGCTGGATTTGAGGTCTTGTAAGTGAAGACTTCAAATTATTTGTAGGCAGAAGTCTTTTCTGATTGAGTTTAGGATGTCTAAAACTCCTGGGGTTGTAGTCAGAGAACTCCTTTCTGTTCTACATTTCATCTGGGTAGATGACAGGATTTCCCATCATTGTCCACACTGCACATTCAGAGTTGGAGGATGCATACAAAATGTTAGACATTTCTTGCAAGATTATGGAGTTCTATATCTATGATTTGTTATGTGTTTTCTACCAAGGACACGAAAAGAAAGGCCAAACAATGGGGAAAATGTTACAAAAACTTTTCATAGGGAGCTTAAAGCGATGCTAAGGTTGCATATGTAAACATCATATTGGAAAGATGTCATAGATGAAGTTGTATGTTCATCTGATCTCTTATTCTTTGGAATCTGCAAATTGCTTGTTATATGACCTCTTAGGTTAAATGTAGACTTGTGCATAAGTAAAATCTGGCAATTTTGTTTCCTGATTTAAAATCAAGAAAGCAAAATGTAAAAATAACTGTAATACTACAGAATTTATTTGGGTATTTTTTTATTGCAGATTAGCTAAATAAGGTAGAACAGCATCTTAACAATTGCATTGTGAATTGATGCTGTGTGTGCTGCTCACTGCATAAACTATTGGGGGATGCTGGCTTTTACATGAGTTGTTGGAATGCTACTGGCCCATCAGAAATAGTATGCAAATCTCTCTGCAGTAATTTTCAGACTGTGATTTGGAAACTTCTCTGTACTTGCTAGGGAATTGGCTAGCAGTCTGCAGAGAAGTATTTGGGCATATGGTATAGGGTCATTTTCCATGTATTTAGCTACTAATGGCATTTAAATAAGCCAAAATACATTAAATACCTCTCTAATATTAATTATCTTGTTAAGAATTTGCTGAAAATACTATTAAAATCACAGATGTGTACAAGGGTGGTGTGATCAGTGTGAAGGCAAATCCAGGGAACAGGGCTAGTAGGAAACTGTTGATCTGCAAAGGTTTGCTAAGATGCTGTTGTTACTGCAAAAAAAATTGGTTGCTCCTGTGGCATTGAAACTTTGGAACAAAGACACGGGGACTTGCTTCAAGGAATGGAAAATCTGACTTTACTGCTACTTTTGTAGTGAAGGGATCATTTTTGTTGAGTAAGGCTGTTGGCTTCCTCAGCCTAAAGGTTTACAACCCTTAAATAGCTCTTCCTGACACTAAGCAGTATCCCTTTGATGTGTTTCAAGTGTGTTAGGCTGGCTGGCAACACTGATACTGATGAATGAAAAGGAGAGAAATTTACAACATCAGATTGTTTCTTTAAATTATTTCCCTTGTTGTTAGTTATTACCAAGCATTAGACTGCCACACTTGAATATAATTAATGTAGTAAATGGCTTATTAGGTGCCATCTGAACTTTTGCCTTGTTTAATTATCGAAGCTTAGTGCAGTGGTCTGTGTACAATATTCACCTCAAATAATTGCTTTCAGACTTTTATCTGACTATGGTTATTTTTGGAGCAGCTGCATACATGGCTTTTCCCTGAACTTTGCACTTCTTAGGCTCTCTGCAGTCTTGACACTACATTTTCATTTGCATAACCAAAAGCAGTTGTGTTTTGATTTTGCTGGTAGTAATTCAGAGCAATTTTTCTGCATGCCATTCATATGTTAATGTGTTTTGAGCTTCCTTAAAATTCTCTAATTCATATTTAAGTATCAATCAATCCATGACACAAATGGCAAAGTTGTAATAATTTTTTTTAAGTTTTTAAATTGTTATTGAAGTTATAAATATTTCTTCCAGTGACATTGTATGTATTGAAAATCATGTTAAACCTGCGAAAGGAGTGGCATGGGATGAAATCAGCACCACAAAGGATTTACAATAAAGAGTTCAGAATCAGCAATCTCTTCTTCATGTGCTAATTATGTATATTAATTTCACAATAAATGCCATCTTCCTCTAGTAGAACTCATGGTGACATATTTAGAATGCAAGATCATGTGAAAAGCTGAGTACAGCTACCACATTATACCTGTAAAAACCTCTGATATTTATTACTGGGTTTGTGAACATTTTGTATTTTAGATCCAGCTTTTTCTAAGGTGCAACCATAGAAAACTGATTTTATTGATCTGTAACACTTCTAAAAAATAATCTTGTAAAGAAATTCAAATTTTTTTTTAATCTGGCCTGAAAATTTTACATAGACTAGAATAAGAGCTTCAATAGTTGGCCTCAAGGGCAAAACATGAAAAAATAATATTGTTTGTTGTATGTATCTTTCAGAGATTGTCTCTTTCCACAAGGATAAACTCTTGAATAGTTAAATATGAGGGAGTTGTTCCCAGTGTTCTTGATGAGGGTCCTTGACCTTGAAGCTCACACCAGACAGATGCTCTGGCAGACCTTATTGGTCTACAGACCATCAAAGCCCTCTTTGACACCAGTCACTTTGGAGAGGCCAGTTCTTCTATACTGCTGAAGATGGCCAGAGGCTTGGAGGGAGGTGGATCAGATCTTAGCTGTGAGGTGTGGTGGCCTGGATTGCTGTTACATTTCATTGGAAATGCTGGTTGTTTGTGTGTGTTAGCACACTGTGCTTTCTGGAAGGTGTGCTTAAGAAATCTAAATGTAAATTAAAGTAAATGTTATTCATTGCATAGCTCTGCGGTTGTCATCAGAGCAGGATTCACCGTGGGTTTGGTGCAGTCCCCTGTTTATTGTATTAAATTGTACCAATGCTATCCCAGATTAGGGTGTTACATAGCTGGGGTTATGAAATGACTGTGAGTGCTCTGAGGTATGAACACAAAATCTTTGTAATAACTAAATGGCTGTTAACTTTGGAAAGGAAAGTTTCTTCTTCACCTGTGATATGTATTTGTCTAGCTGGAAAATATGTGGCCAGCCAGATACAGAGAGCTTAGCAAGACAGGGAGATTTGTTCTGTGGTTTTCTGAATCCTTTATGTCATTGATGTCATTATGTCTGGAGGGTGTAAAATTTGATGAGGTCTCTTTATGGGATCCTGTTTAAAATAACTGTGCTAAATTCTGTATGTAATTTTGGTAGCGGAGTTGTCTTTCTGTCCATCACTGGAAGGACTACTTTCAGCCTAGTCACTGTCATGTGGGCATATTGGTGTGTCAGCAAAGGCTCTGATCCTGTCTCTGTGAAATACCAAGTCACATCTGACCATGATGTTCTGAGTAAATACCTGAGTAAGTCTCTGATGTACTGAGTAAGTACATTTATACATAGGATAAAAATGTAGTGATGTACTCTACAATCATAGTCATAAATGCCCTCAAGCTTTGCATAATTGAGTAGTGAAGAATTTGCCATTCTCTTATGATGTTGATGCCTAGATGAGAAAATGCTAGTTAAGAGTACTGTTTCAACACAAGCTGAAAAATGCAGATATTTTATAATTCACTGTACAAAGCAAGAGGTGTTTGGCTCTGGACTGACAATGGAATATCGGGCCACTCACCCTTATGCTGCGTCAGGGAGGGGAGGTCAATAACAAATGAAAGCTGTTACCATCTGATGGCTGTTCAGTCACCTGTGAAATGTGGTTTCTAATAGACAGGTTTCCACATCGTGGGAGCAGCAACCGCAATTAGATGAGCAGAGCCAGCCCCCTTGTCAGAAGCCTCGTACATCATGCCTCATCTTCTCCTCCAACTGATCCCACCAGTTAAATGTTTCCAAACACAGCCCGGGGACCCGTGATTACTCTGTGTGCTGGTGGAGAGTGTGTTTATTGTCGAAGCCTTTCTCTCCTAGAAAGGCTTAATCTGTGAAAGCAGGAAAAAGTAGAGCCTACAGCAGCATCCATGAGGTCCTGTCTCCATGTGAATAAGTTTTTTGCAAGATGTTCAAAGGCTTTACTGTGTTTAGGATTTGATCCTGTGGAAGCATTATAGAGGGCACCTCTATCTCCCAGTGAAGCCAACTAATCATGTCCAGGCTTGGTAGTAGTTAGTTGACAAATTGGCTGAGTAGTCAGTGATTAATTTTAACAAAGGAGTTTTCTTTGAATGCAAACTCATGCATGACTATTATAATAGTATGCCTATGATAAAATTAGAGATTTTTATTCTTTAAGCTGCGAATCTGCTTATGTATGATTATTTTTTCCACTGTCTAAAAACATTGCTTTTTGTGGGGAATATTGGGGGAAGGCGACATACACACATAGAAAAGAAGCATGTTTTCTTTCCCAAAATATCCTAAATACCAATGAAACATTCAAAGTGATTGCAAAATTCCTTTTTAGTGCTGAGGAGTATTTAATATATTGTATACATTCTGTAAGGCCTCTGGTGTCTTCAGTGAACCACAGGTCTAATACCAAGTCCCATAAAACTAGTGAAATGTTTTGTATTGCCTTTAAGTGGGCTTGCGGTCTAGACCCCAGTGAATCCTACTTTGTTTTCTAGCTGCAGGCTCCTTTTAACAGGAGACTCTGAACGTGGGTGGTAGGAAACAAAGCTCCTAGCAAAATACCTGAGTTGGGTCATATTTTGATGTATTGAGGAAGCTTCTTTTAAAATCAAACCTGCTTGGGCTAAATATATTGTGAGATGTTAGGGAAAAAGCATTAAGAATAAGAGGCGTGTAGGATTTTTTTGAATAAAGCAGTGTACACCATGTAGCTTTTTTCCCCCCCTGAAGACTGTGGTGCTAGCACAGAAATTGCATTATAGCTGGATAGACAAGAAGCCTCCTCTCTTAAGAACACAAATGCATCCTGCAGGAAAATCAAGCCGTTGAGTTGTATTTAGGTGTTTTACTTGGATGCAGTCTTGCAGATGGATGGAAGTTTGTGATCAAACCACCTTGACTCCACACTCAGATCTTTATTAGCACAGCTGAAGGGCACAGAGTATCAAGGGTGGCTTTGCACCAATGAGTTTGCAACACTGTGGTGTTGACATTTTCTTTATAATATGCCACCTAATTTTCAGAATCTTATCCTTCACCTATAAACCACACAGGTTTATGCATAAAAAGCATAAATATAAAGCATAGTTAAAAGGTCTATTTAGTGGAAGGAGAAGTTTTACTAAGTGTAAAAAATGATTACTTTGACAAAATAGAGAGGAATGTGGCATTAACAAAGAGAACTCATTTTTCTTCCTTTTGTTTTTTTAAACATGCGTAATCTCAAGCACCCTTGGATTTAAAAGACATTTAGAGAAAGACCTTTAGAAAAATGGAAGTCCCTTTAAACATTGTTTCTTTCATTGTCTTGACAAACCTTGAAAAGTAGTTTCTGTGCCTGCACATTTCAGAAATAGTTCTTAGGGGTTTTATTATGTGCTGAAACATATGTTTATAAAAAAGACTATAACCTGGTGGAAAAAGTGTCTTATAATAATAAACCTGTCGATGGGCCATATGCTGCCATCAGTATGTTTGAAATATATAAATTCTTCTACAAGTGTTAAGTAAGTTTACAGCCTGAGTGTTAAGTTAGGGTCAGACTGTGACTCACCCTTTGTGGATTGAGGTGGGGAGGAAAGTGCCTGCGATCCTCCTCATGCTCTTTTCATTAGCTCACAGGGCGGCAGGCAGCTGGAGCTGGAAGCACCCTTCCCAAAGGGCACTGGAGGCTGGAGCTCTGGGAGACACTGCGAGAAGTTCTCCTTCTGTAGCTTTTCCTTGGTGTTCTGCAGGTTTGTGCCGGCCCAGCACAGGCCTGTGTATTTTGTAAAATCTGATCGAGCATTGTGTGGTCTCTGCTGAGAAGGGCACACCTCTGAGTTAGATTATCTACATTTTAAAGGTGAAAGAACTGATTTTTGAAGTTGGTACAAATAAAAGAACTCTGATAAATCTCCAACTGCATAAGAAATGTGGAAAAAAATTCTGTTCTTACTGTCTATTAAGTAGATAATTTGTATTTTATGAGTGTTTTTGGTGATTATAATACCTGTTTTGGTTTTTAATGTAGGAGTCATGGTCATTGCAAAGCCTTTTGGTTTTGAAGAGCAAAAGTAAGATGCAGAAGGTCAAAGGATAAGTCATTCTTAAAAGGCGCTTTCTGTGTGGGATCAATGTTTACACTTTTGAGCCTATTTTACTTTGGATTCACTCACATAGTTCCTGTGAATGGGAGTCATGCATGTGTGAGTCTCAAAAAGAATAGGTCTCTTTGTAACACTGTTTCCATGTAGAAACATACTTCACTGGGAAGTGTTTTAATGGCTTAATGTTTCCCAGCACTACTCAGCTGTGCAGTGATTGTTTTCCTGGCAAGGTAGCAGGTGATAGTCAGTGTCAAAGGAAATATCAAAGATTAAGGAGAATTGTTTCAAGTAGTTGACCATGGTGAAAGCAGTGTCAAGTGATACATGTGGTTGCCATAGTATCTGTTATCAGAATCAAGATTGTGAACAGAACAGTCTCCATCAGGAGTGAATTCCTTACCCATGGTCTCTCCAGGGTTCATCAGACAAATTAAAAGTTTGCTCAGGGGAGCAAACTTGCTTTTTGAGGGCTGAAAACTTCCCCCTGGGTGTTCCTGTCTAGAAGACTAATGCCCTATGTTGTGTCTATGTGTACAAGGTTCCTAGTCTAGAAGAGGGCCTTGGAGACCAAGAGAGTGGAGCAGAGAGGGAGAATCTGCTGCAGTAGAAGCACCAGAGCCCAGCACAGATTCTGTAATCAGCATGGAAATGGAAAATAGATTGGATCAGTAATCCATGGAGGAAAGCATTGGGAACTATGTTGATGTTCACTGAGAAAAATTTTTGGGTTCATCAGAGAGTAGGGCTAAGTATGGATTGAGGGAGCAGGAAGAGGACAACACTAAGGGGAGGAAAAAATTTGTGTCTGATGTTTGCTCACCTTTCCAAGAGAGGCGCTTTTGTACTGGCAAGGATGGAAAGCATCCCAGGACCATTTCTGTCCAGCTTGACAGAATGTCTCCCCATGGAAAGTCTAGCCAAGTTCTTACACCCAGCTGGACCTGAGGAAGGGTCCTGGGCTCCCGGGCTGCCTCCTGAGACAGCTGATGAGGTGATGGAGGAGCCTGCAGTGGGCCAGGCTGGCTTGCCTGCAGCATGCACAAGCCAACAAGTCGTGTTAACAACTGCAGCGCTCAGAATTTGCCCAAACCCACATTTAGTAATAAAATAGCCTGCAACTAGTCAAAGGCACCAGCAGTAGCCAAGCAAATTTGGAATGTATAAGCCAACAATTTTTAAGTTATGGTGGGCCAAAAAAAATTAGGGAACAGTCCAAGAAATGGAGAACACCTCACTTTTCAGGAACTCTCATATCTTCAAGATGCCTTGGCTGATCTACCTCAAACTTTCCAGAGGAGCTTTCCTTGGCATGAGACTGTGACTGAAATTTCATGTGACTGGTTTTATTTTGTTAAAGTTATGAAGGTTAAAACCAGAGTTTGTTATAGAAAGCTAATCTCTCCATCAGAAATATTTGTGCATATTTAATATTCATTCCATTGTCATTGTTCACTGCTTGTTCAGACCGATTCTATTTTTGCCATTTATTTCAGAATTGGGTTTTTTTTGTTTTTTTTCCAAGGGTAAATTCAGAGCAGTGTAGATTGGAGCCAAAGTGTGCATGGCTGGCTATAGGCACATGTGGTAAGGCAGAAGTATTAGCCCTGTAACTGCTGGAGAAGGATTTACACTTGGAGCCCTACTGCCACCACACCATCACTGAGAGCCTTTTGGAGTGTCTGACTTGAGAGATCACTATTTCGTACAGCTTTTCCCTCTCTGCTTGGTAGAAGAGAGTATCTCTGTTGGCCTAGCAATACTCTGACCTCGAGGGAAAAAATGTTTCTGATTGATGGCCAGCTTGACATTTAGGGTTTCCCTAGTGGCAGCTCCTGCTGTGGAAAGCTGTGAGGGTACCAATGGCCTAAGATGGGGCTCAGTATTCTCCACTTGTGCTTTTGAGATGCTTTTCCTTGTGTCTAAAAATCTGTAGGCTGAAATGTCTAGCTTTCAAAATTGCAAGATTTCAGACGGGCATTAGAAAACAGAGAAAATGTTTGTGGGCCTGGAAGTACCTTTTATTTTTCAAGTTAGAGGCACCTTAGCAGTGACTTCTGTACCGGGTGGGACCTGGTTGTGCACCAGCCCTTTCCTCTGCTCTGACCACTGTTTTCTGAATGATGAGAAGACCACAGCATGCTATTGCAGATACTTGCTGTTGCTAGATGGAGCCAACGGAGCAAAGGTCTCCAAATATGCTGAATTTTGAGACATTGAATTAGTTTGATTGAGCCATGGTATAGACAGAGCAAGCAGGGCTGGAGCAGATGTCAGGCTGGAATGAGCCTTCACCCTGAGGCAGGGGCTGAGAGTGTTTGAAGTCACTGCTTGTCTGTATTTTTTTTTTCTGGGGCTTAAGTTATAAAGCTCCAGGAGAGACTTGGCAGAAGTGAGGAGGTGCTGCTCCTGACGAGGCAGGTGCTGTGCATCGCTGTTTGGTAGGGCTGTCTTTTAGTCTGGATCACTCAGCACCTGCCCAGCTCTGCAATCAGTGGAGCCAGGAGCTGCTCTGTGTGTCTGTGCAAGGCCAGTCCTTGTCCTCTTTGCCATCTGTACTGCTACTGGCTAGCAGCTGTAGCAGAGGGGCATTCCTGCTTCTTGCCTAACTCATCCCACACCAAAAATACAATTGTTACATTAGTTTACTATGGGTTAATTCCTCTAAAAGGGTATCTGCATAAAACAGTCATGGGTAGGTTTTCTATTTGCTCAAGCCTTTTATTATTGGGAGCACTGAAAAGACCAACAGAGTCAGCTAAAAATCAATGTGCCTCTATATAGGCAGCCACTGAGAAGGGTGCAGGTAATGTGATCACAGCTACTTAAACCAGTGATACCACTACAGTCTGCAAAATCTTCAAGCATGAGAGAAAACCTATGGAAAACTCCTGGACCACAGAATTAAAATAATTAAGTCTTACAGTTTCTGAAATATATATTGCTCTTGCAAGTTCATCCTGAGAAGAATAGGGACACTAGCACTAGGTAGAGCACACTGTATACATGGAACTTTTGCTTCTGTCCTGTATGACATTAGGCTCTTTATTTTTGTGAAACAACAAATAGTTGCAGTTGGAAGTGCCCTGAGAATTCTTCAGGTGATGATAACACCAAAACCAGAGCCATCAATGTGGAAATACAAAGCAAAATATGTAGATATGAGGATGCATCTTTTGGTTCCTAAGTTAGCTCAGATATATTTCACTGCATGGCATTGGAGCGCCTGCACAGTGACTCTCTGCATGATTTCTTCAGTAAGCAGGACCTCGAAGGAAGAGGTCACCCCAAAGAATTTTTATCTTCTTGGTGTTTCTAGTAATAGTATATCTTCATTCTTCAGGCTGCAGAGCTGCAAAGCTTTGAGTTACTACTAGTGCTGCTTCATCCTGTGCTCCCAGATGAAAGTTTCCAAAGAGTGTCATAAACCTGTAGCACAAGCTGAGAGAAGGAATAGAAAACTGCAAAGCCTGTAATACTGCAATATTATAGTATTGTCTACTGCTGCAATAACCCTGCTGTGTTTGGAAGGTCTCAGGCATACCAGCACCATGGTTAATCAGTCAAGCAGCCAATAGTAATTCATAGCCTTGATTGCTGAGAAGTTCAGCGTGGCTAAGATAGA
The DNA here is from genome assembly GCF_050655825.1 of Lonchura striata. Lineage (NCBI taxonomy): Eukaryota > Metazoa > Chordata > Aves > Passeriformes > Estrildidae > Lonchura > Lonchura striata. The sequence continues at coordinate 91,388,475 of NC_140703.1, read as the reverse complement.
CATCTGATCCAGCTCAAGAAAGTAAAGGCATCTTCCCACAGCAGTTTGCTTTTTGACTGAGTTGCTTTAACACTGTTTCTGAATTTTCTCACTTTCTAAATAATATTTTTCATATTTCTTCATTTAGAGTTCCTAAACAAAATGTTCTTTGAAATGTAATATCTTTTAAAGCAAAAGATTCCTTTCATTTATTTTCTACCCATCTGAAGTGAGGTTACAAAAGAAGACTGCTGCAAGTCCCACGCAAAGTACATAAGGAAAATGTCAAGCAAGTTGGAAACAGACATGCTAAATAGAATTGTCATCATGAGAAAGAGAAATTGGGTCAAGACTTCTAGCAATGGGACTGGTTCATAGGTCTTGGAGCTTGGGATAGAGGTACTGCTTCTGAATTTTGGAAATCAAGGGGTGATTATAGTGATATGGTGATGCCAGAGGAGACACACTGGTGTAATCAGTTATCAGCCAGTTTCTCAGTCACTGGCTGAAATGCTGGAGAAATAGTAGCAGTAGAGAAAGTACATAGAGTACATAAAATATTTATTATATTAACAATATATTTTTTCCAAGAAAGACAATGCTTTAAGAGAGCTAATGTTGTATACTAAAAATCTTTTTTTTTCCCCTGATTCTGTAATGCCCAAGCCAGGTGAATTGATTTTAAACTGAAGAGTGCCTGTCTTGTACAAGTGTGCTTGGCAGAAAAGTGATGTATTAGAATTCACATAAACTTGGATTCTTCAGCTCCTGGAAAGGAGACTGTATATGTTACCCACTGATAGAAACATGGGCTCCTCCACAGTCTGCCCTTGGGCATGTTCTGTTTAAGTGTCCTGAAAATACGTGGTTATTCCTCATGTGCTTGTCCATGCTCAGTTTGTTTATGGAGACTGTGACATTTACAGTATCTGCAGTCTGGAATACTGCTTTTGCCATAACTTTTAGTGATTATCTCCTTTTACTAAAAAAATCCTAGGAGATCTTGTCGAGGCAATTGCATAGAAGACTTAGCAAACACAAGTTGTTTAACTGTGTGTGGTGATAAAGTTAGAAAGCATGTTAAAGAAATAAATCTTGCCATTAGCATGAACCATACAAATTCTTTTCCTTTAATTTATCTTCTCTCATTGTATAAATGTCTGCTCATTCTTTCATCAGAAATGATTCAGACCTGAGGGACACTTGTAATTTGGAAGTAATTAGTAAATAAGTCAGATAAATATTATCCACTGAGATTTGTGAAAGCACATTGGATAGGATTCTTAAAGAGCTGTATCAAATCTTAACAATTAAAGTTTTAAAAAATTATCTCTAGTTAGTATGATAAGTCCATTTCATCATAAATTAATTCACTTTTAATAGTTTCTGCTGCTTTTGGAGCAATCTGAAGGGGTTTGGGAATCTGAAAAAGTAGTTAAAATAGAAGAAAATATGTAATAGCACAGCATATTTAGACAAAATTTTGACAGTATCCAGATTCTGACTTGCAGTGAGATCTTGCTTGTGTGCAAATGTCTTCAGTGGGGTTCTGGATCCAGAGCTGAACCTCAGATCTCTGGGTGTGAGTACTCACTCCTTACTCCCCATCTAACTTCAAACAATATTTCTCTTGGTTCTTGTAGGGCATAACATATTGTCTGCCTTCTTGTTTAAGAAAAGCTCAGTGGCACTCATTTTCTTATGCTGAAGTCAAAAAACCCAGATTATGTGTCTGTTACTGTTCACAGCTTTGGGCTCTTTAAGTGGAAGAGCAGAATTTGAGGTACAAGAAATGTTTGAATAAATGTGGTTTGTAAGTAGACTGGCCAAAAGCTGCTCCTAAATTAATCATCTTAAAATCTTTGTACACGTCTACCTAAAAGTCCCTTCAGAACTGTGAGGTGCTACAGAATTCTCCTGTAGCTTTGCACCAATGCACTGGTGGGGTAATGAGAACACACAGATTTCTGCCATTACTCCCTGGGAATAACCTGGTGTCTCTCCTGACCCTCCAGGGTCTGTTTGATCTAATATCAGGTTTCACATTTGGGTTGTTTATATAGTAAAAGTCACTACAGTTACTGGAAGTACTATGAAATTATACAGTGCATGAAAATGGATTAAAGTGTATATACTGTTCCCATATAAATTTCCTTCTGCTTTATTGGAATGGTAAATTTGGTTTAATCAATTCACCAAACCAGGTTTGGTGATTGATAGGTTTACTACTAGTGGCAGGTGACCTACCTGATTTCCAGCACCTTGTACTGCTGCATGTCCAAATACTGATGTGTAAGAATTTTACTCTTTTCCTAGGGTAGAGCAAGCACAACAGACTGTTTTGCATAGACACTGAAAATTTTGAAGCAGTTTGGAGCAGATTGAACACAGCTGAACATCAGAACAAGAGTCTTGTCACTGTTTGACATCATTTATGATTGCTGCTAATATATCTATTTGCATTTTTTTACTTGTCTTTAGTATGAACTTCAATGCATTTTTCTCCAACATTTAAAAAAACCTAACAACCCAGTGTGATGACAGTAGGTAAATTTTGCTTTGCTTGCAGTCATCTTGTGTAGTATAGTCTATATCTGCTGTAGTAATTGTAACTGTTAGTAAAATAGCTCTACTAACTAGAAGAAAAGATGTAAATCAGGAAATAAAAGAAAAATCCTGAAAATTTTAGAGATGCTAAGCATTAGTTTTTAGATCAGACTAACATTTTCTCCCATTTATTTACTATCTTAATGGGATTGAAGGAAGACTAAACCCCATCAGCAGAATATGTTTGACAGGATTGGGTGTTGCTGAGGAGTCAATCTACGTTAAAACAAGGATTTCTTTGTCAGAACAGCCTCTTTTCATGTTGGTAGAGAAAACCTTCTGATTGATTTAGGGCAGTGAATTGGCTTTACTTTATTACATACCTCATGCCTTTAGCACTTAAAAGCTGCAGGCAAGGGTTAGGGTTGTATTATCCTAGGCAAGGGTCAAAATCATATAAATATTTCATCTCTGGCCTTGCAAACCTTTTTTCCTAATTCTCCCAGTGGTTGGTTTGAGTGTTGCAGTAGGTTTCCTAAATGGCAAATGGTACCATGGTGAGGGAGAACTCCTGTTTGCTGGGAAGGGCACGAGCCAGAAGAGAAGCAAGCAGTGTGTCAGAAGAGCTCCCTGGGAACTCAAGCAGGCGGGTTTGCTAGGGCAGTGTGGGCACACCCCACGTGCTCCTCGATGCAGATGTGAGGGCCCAGATGCTGAGCTGTCAGTGTGCAGCAGGAGAGGAGGGGAGAAGAAGAGTTTCAGATGTTTCTGACATCTTGGTAAGAGGATGGCTACGCTCTGTGCTGGGGAAGAGGAGGTGTTTCATCAGCACCCCAGCAGATGCAACTACGTCTTCTAAACAGAGTGTGCAAAAGGCAGGCAGGGGTTTGCATGTCTTGGCTACTTAAAGGCAGTCTTAGAAGGAGGGCTTTTTTATGAAATTGGTGGTATTTCAAAGGCATTCCTGTTGGCTGAAAATCAAGAAATGCATAACCAGCATTTGAAATACTAAGAAACATTTAAATGAAAATTTTGATTATGCCACCTGTTGAACAGTTGAAGGAAGAGAATATATTGCATATGTACTGCTTAGCTTCAGGTTTTAAAGTCAGTATTTAAATTGAGACTTTACTCCAGAGATAAAGGCACCAAAAAAACCCTCAACTAAGTATCTTGGAAAGTAAAGTTTTTACTCTTTCATAGATCTGTCTGTAGTAACCTGTAGGTCTCAAAATACAAGGTTTTAGGTTTTGTTGTCTCTTATGATGGTGAAAATTACCATCAAATGGTAATTCCACAGTTCTATCCAGTGAGGATGGTCTCTATCATATCCCATCTTTCCAAATTTTATAACAAAAACAACTAATTTAAATAATCTTGGGAGTTAGCCAGCTCTGTATTGCTTCTCACTTACCTCCATGTCTCATTGTTTTAATGGTGTCAGAGCTTTCAGAGAACTGAATCCTTTTTGTGCTACCTTCCATTTTGTAAAAGTCAGTTGTATTTGTAGAGAGTGAATGGCAAGTGCTGGTGGAAAAGACATCTTGTGAGCTGCACATGGGCATCAATGATTGACAAAGGAGATGAAGCACCCAGCCAACAGCCTTGGTTTGCCACTATTGCTCATGCTAGTTTCGTGCTAGAACTTGTTAGAGATCCTGTTTCTCTGTAAAATTTCCAGACAGATAAGATTCAGGTTCCAGTGGTTCATGTCAGGTTAGAAACAGCTGTATCCCCCAAAGAAGAGATTTCTGTTGAGCTAGTCATAGTTTAAACTAATTTTGCCCATGGACATGCATCAAACAGTGCCAGAATGGAGAGAGAAAGAAAGGGGGTGAATACTAATACCACTTCATTTGGTTTTAGGATGCCAACCAAAATATCCCAGCTAGTGTAGGTTGGCTTATTATCAGCATGATCATGTTAAGTATTAAAATACACAAAAAAGAGGGGGAAATAGTTTCAGTCCATGAAATTTCATTTTTAGAATGTAATGTAACAAAGGGCTGAACTGACTTCATCCTTGTTTGGCAAGCCTTCTTCCAGGGTAAAATTTTTCATTTAGGCTTTTAGGCTAAGACAAATAAGCGCATAGAAGGCATGTTGTTTGTATGTATATATATGAATATATAGAAATGAGATGTTAATGATAATTTTCTTAATATCCTCCTACAATTATTTTGGTAACATAAACAAATAGGAACTGGCACTGAGACAGAGCTGAGAAATAGGGAACAATTTGTTTAACATTCTCCTATATTAGTGTTTTTAAATAAGGGCTGAGTTGCTTTCTTTCTGGAACAAATGTAAAAAGACAAACTACAGTCTAATAAAGAACTTAGTAATTAAAAGGAAAACAAAACAGTGCCTACACCATTAGAAACATACGGTAAGAACATACTTGGCAGATGTAAAATACACTGCTACACAGAGATGTGGATAATTGGTATATCTCAGAAATGTTGTTTCAGAGTGGAAAATCAAAATTCTCCAATCACTTCTGCCTGGAAGAGTTAGTGAATTTGGTCAAGTTTTTGTGATGTGATTGAAACAGGTCTTTTGTAACTGTACTCTCTGTTCATAAGTGTGTTAGTATAAATGTTTCCTTTTTAAGGAAGCAATTCAGATTGCCCTTTTTCAGGGCAATTACTGCTGTGTTAAGTTCAAGTAATATAGCATCTAAAAACATTTATGGAGCAAAGAAAAGAAGCCTTTTATTCTAACCTTGCCAAGAGCAGAAATAAAATGAGCTGTTGTGCTGGAAGTGTAGAACTGCATGAGGATTTGTAACGTCCTATTTCTCGTGGTTTAGTCTTGTGTGCAGCCTGAGATTTGTGTGATTTAATGAGACTGTGATTCGTTTATCCTGTCAAGCTTTAAATAAAAACCCTCAAAGCACTTCCTTCCTTTTTTGAATTATGTGTTTTTGCAAGTACGGTATCAAAAGCTGTCCATTAAAAAGAGGGAGGGAAACCCAATACTGTTATGTATGTTGGCTGGATTTTTTTTTTCTTCTGTTTTATTAGACACTGAGTAGTATTATCCATTTCTCTGTTCCTCTCTGTCTCGTTTTGGTGCATTGAGAGGTTCCTGCCATCCTATTCAGTTACATATGAAAACAGAACATAAGCACAGGCTGCTCCTGAACTCTGCTTTTGCAGGGGGGATTTGGATTAAAACTTTATCCTGCGGGTGGGGAGTAAGTCCCACAGAAATCCAGGCTGTGCCAAAGATGGGCATAAACTCCTGCTTGTGTTGTGTGTCCTCAGGCATCATCTGTGCCTGTATGATGGAGCATCCCTGCATGGGGTGTGAAGTGACTTTCACAGGAGAAGATGCGTGCATCTCTTTTGGGTCCTGATCCATTGCAAAGCTCAGTCTGAAAGTGCCTTGGTGCAAGGGTTGTGCTTCACCTGCAAGGACCCGGGTCAGTGCTCCAGGGTCTCCTTTCCCAGACACAGGGGTGGCAGAAAGCAGCACATTAACCTTGGAGTGGCCATCCAGAATAGGGGGGAAAGACACAGCATGGGTCCTGCCACTCACCCAGGCTTTCAATCTACTGAAGGAACATGGCAGCCTCTTTCCTTTCTTAGGAGGAATAGGGTAGGATTCTCAAGTCCAGAGCCTTCCCTCAGCAGTAACAAGGTTCCCATGCTGCTTCTCCAAAGGGAAGGATGTGATCATTCTGGTGGGAGGAAGTTTTCACTTCCAGTTCTCATCCCTGTGGTTTTGAGGTGTCGCTGCCTCTCTGGCAGGTGTTGTTTTGCTCCTCCACTAGCACTATGGCTATAGTTTATTTTCAGTCTCTGCCTTCCTGACCTCTCTGCTGCCCTGCAGCCAGGCTTCCTTCTCTTCTGGCCCAGTGCCACAGCCTCCCCCAACCTCTGCTTCTTCCTCCCTGTGTTGGTGTACAACTCACTTCCTCCTCATTGACCTCACTGCAGCAATAAAACTAAATGCCTTAATAAAGTGGTTATGTATGAGTGGAGGATACACAAGTAAGTGATGGCCATCAGTCTAGTCACCTTGTTTCCACACCTGGCTTTTATCTCCAGCCAGCTTGATGTTTCAGTTGGCACATCATTCAGCTTCCTAGGACCTTCATGGTGATCGAATCCCCTGGGAACTCCTCTGCAACCTGCATTTTGTGAGAGGGAGGAGAGCTGTGCAAAGGTAGCACAGAAAAACCACAGCTCTGTGGTTTGATCTGCAGAGGAACTACTGAGATAGAAGAGTACAGCCTGCTGGGATGGTGTTTGTGCAAACCTAGATCCCTCCATTACTGTACAGTAGCATACTGAATTTCACTTTGGAAAAGAGTCTTTAGAGTCTTGCACTGTCTCTAGATATTTGCAGTGGTTTTATGTTGATGTGGGTACAAGTGGATTTTTTCCCCTGCTGTTTGGATCAGGAGACAGTGCTGTGGCAGCTGAAATATGACCAAAACCAATCCAAAACACCCAGCTGTTAGATCTGCAAGGGCAGTAAAAATACTTCATCTGCTTCTTTACTGTGTGTGAGGGAATGATAAGGACTATGGCCAAAGTGGTTGTTTCTGCACCCGTGTCCTGTGGTGGAACCAAGCTCCATTGGCATTTGCAACAACTTAAGCAGCCTTGAACCTTTGCATCCTGCTGTGAACAGGGCCAGGACCTAGCAAAGGTGTGGCAAGAGCAAACAGCAAAACACGGGGTCAGAAGTAAGATAAGGCTGAGTACAGGTAGTTCATGGCTCTGTGGAGCACTCCTGGAGAGGCTGTGGGAGGTGATTTGAGCTGTGTTGTGAAAACTGCTTGTCTTCACACAACTGTGTGACACTTCTGCCCCTTTGTAGTTTTGATTAAAGAGCCTGGAAGTGATTTGCACTAAAGTTGTACTGAATTTCACATGAAGTGTTATGTAGTACATTTCTATAGAAACACTCAGGATAACAAAATTGTGCTCAGCTCATAACCAGTCTGGAAAAGCCAGAGATGTTCAGTTGTCTCCTCTGACCTGAAATTTGTGAGGAAATCCTGGCTGAAGTGGTGGGCCTCAGGACAAGTCAGAATGAGAGCACCTCTCATGGCTCCTGAGAAAAGCTGCTGCAGGTTGGGTAGGTGGAGGGTGACCTGCAAGGTGCAGGCAGTCACTGGGAAACCAGGCTCTCCCTGGCCATTGTTGCTGTGTTAAACATTTCCACTGGTGGTAGGAAAGTCTGCATGTGAAGAGTCAGAGCTGATACAGCTTTTCTTTTCTATTTTTGCTTCCCTCCTGTCAGCCCGCACTCGGACAACCTGTATGTGGTTTGTGGGCTGTCGGAAAGTGATAGCTGGCTTCAATGCTGGGAAGCTTGAACTTGATGATGGAGCATGGAGACTAGATATCAGATACATAGAAGATAACTTTGACCTTCCACTAAGCCCCAGAGACTGATGCATCCAGGCCTCCATGCTCCTACACAATAATCTAGGACGCGTTCCTTGGCAGAAACCCCACTGAGCATTTCTCCAGCTGCTGGGTTCCAGCTTGACTGAGTTTTACTGCAAGTTTCACTATATTTGGCAATTTTCTTACAGCCTAAGCTCCTGGAAATGGGTCATTAGTAAAAATAAAAAAAAGTTGCTTCACTTCCAGCCCCTTTAACTTGAAAGCCTAGGTTTAATCAGACAACCTGAGAACAGGCACTCTGCCTGCCTGCATCCTCAGAAGCAACAGCCTGAGACTGGTCTTTCCAAATGCTCTGATTTGGGACACTTGGCTCACATTTAGTAGGTGATTCAGGTTAGCAATACCATTATTTGAATACCTCCCAAGGAATTTTCTCTAAGTAGATAATTAAATACAGGTTTAAAAGGCAATATCAGAAAAAAAAATCCTACTTCAGAATTCTTTGGGTGTTTTTTCTTTATTTCAGGAGACAGACTCTTAGGTTGCCACAAAAAATACAGAATGTAGCTTGACTCCTCTGAAGGAAAGAGCCAGATTTATCGGGACTAACAAGTAAGTTGTCCAAAAGAGATTCATTAATTAGGAGGCCTAATCAGAGCCAATAAGACAAATGCACAGGCCATCCACAGACTAATATACATCTTTTGGCAGTCACCACTCCCCACAGGCTTGCCTGTCTGCTGCTGCTTACTGTATGGCTTCCACCGCAGAAATGATGTGATAACACTAAAACCAATTTGGCACTTTCCACATGAGAGGACGAGCGTATTCCCCACCCTGGAAATGCAGCCTCCAGCTGTCTTGCCCTATGCCAGAGGTTTCTTAATACTCTGGAATTAGCTGACTAAGAGATGAAGCAAACTAACGGAGCATTTGCTATCTGTTCAGGCTGCCTAAGATTTCCATCAAACAAACTTTGGTTTGATTCTCATCCCTTTGGGAATGGTTGCCCACAGCTAACATTTGCTACCCCAAATAACCCCGTGGTGACCTTCGCTGCAAAGCTGCAGCCAAGAAAAACCCTGTTTAACATAACAGTGCACATCTTAGCACATCAACTTGAACCATCCTGACCTCTGAGCTGCCGGGGTCTGTACAAATTAATTTTCACAATAGACAGTGTTGAAAGGAAGGAATGTTTCAAAGGAATTAAAAAAATCTCCCTTATCCATCTCTTCTCATTTAAGAAATAGATAGGAGGCCTACTTTAGAAAAATGAAAAGTGCTCCTTGTTGCAAAACAATGGGCTTTATAAAGGGAGGGGGAACTCTTTGGTTTCTTGCATCTCAGCGTGGCAAGATGAAATTTAAAAACTTGTGTAGAATTGCTTTAACAGTTTAAAAGCTATATGTTGAGCATAGATAAAAGAGATGGAAGCTTATTCCTGAAGCATCCAGTGGACTTCAGTAATTGCACCCATGAAACCACCTGTTTTTTATTTATTTAGCCAGTGTAATTAATTGCAATCATCATTTCTGGTTTCCTACACAAATGCTTTTCTCTTTGCAATTGAGATGTGCTGCTGAAGGCAGGAATCCAAGGGCATCCCCAGATGGTGCTGAGGAAGATACCCCCTTGAGCAGCGGAGGGGTCTGCTCCCAGCAGGAGGATGGTGGGGAGCATGTGGAAGGGCTGTCCTCTCCTCCCAAACATTTTCAAAGCCAGGGACTGTGAGGTGTGAGAAGCTGCAAGGGCTGAGGGGGAGAGGATTGGATGTTTAGTGTGGAGAGAGATAACTGATATTTCTCTGGATTTAGTGCAGCTTTCGACACACAGCCTTCAAGATCCTGTGAGGTTGTAGAGGTTCTCTTGCAACAAATACAGTAATGACCTTGAATTTGCTTCCAGCTCAGCTGTACTGCTGGAGGACAAGGCATTTCTTGTGAGCAAAAAACATTAAAGCAGCACAGAGATTTGCCTGCATAGCTCCAGTCTTCAAGAGATTTGGGTATCCTTTCTGAGGCCCCACTTGAAATGAGGAATTGCAGATAAGATTCTGCAGTAGTTAATGTGTAAAGTTTTTGGATTTATTCTCACTGGTGCCTCTCTTTTTGCTTGAAGTATTGACAAATATACTGTTGGATGCTGCTTTTTTGTTTGACATGGGCATTTTTTTGCTGCACAAAGAAGCTAATCATGCCAATATGTGTGCTGACCAAAATCCAAAATGAGTGTGCTTTCATGACATAAGTGTTGTGGAGGGCTTGGGGGGGGGGGGGGGGGGCAGATTTTTGTTTGCTTTAATTTAAAAATAGTTAATAATGCCTCTCAGTCCTTTTTCAGATTTTAGCCTGAATACTGAGTCTTGACTTCTTATGCTGAGGCAGTCTGCTCTGCCAAACATATATGATCACAGACAATTAGAAATTTGTAGTCTCACACCTGAATATAAAGGCTAAACCTTTATATTTCTTAGCAACTTCTGGTTATAAGATACAACAAAACTTGGAGGTGGGGGGAATGAGCAAATTGTAAGACTTATAGATTAAATTGCGTCTGCTACGTGACTCAGTGGAAAATGTTAGTGACCTCTTCCTTTATGACTTTGACTTCCTGCAAGCTTATCTGTTAAAAAGATCATGTGTGATGCTTCCATTGCAGATCCTGTAAGAAATGTATATTCAGCAGGAGAAACATCTGACTGAGCAAAGACTAACTTACACAATGGTTTGGAAGCCACATGTTGAAAACTGCTGGGGAAAGACATCAGGGAAAATGATAAAAAGAGATGAAAGCAGTTCCGATGGATGAAGAATTCTGATTTTAAAATGTGAACCATCTGAACACTGATGAGTGGGCAGGTTGCAATAACTTTGGGGCAGACCTAACTGGCACAACAGCCATATACTGTAAGGCAACTCCCACAGGACATCACCTGCAGTGATTTAAAATTGGAAGGTGTGGGAGTGTTGAGGTACTGCAGAGAGCAATCTTGCAGCAGCGGAGTGCAAGTAGGAAATGGGTCAGTTGGAGTAATAGCTTTCTTCTGTGTGGTTTGTGTCAGCTGAGCCAAGCAAACGTATGTGGAGCACTGGGTTATCAGAGTCATGAATTTTTTTTCCATTTATTAGAAATTGCTATGAAATTTGGTTATCCAAGTGTAACTTTATGAATCTTCCCTCTGTTTGGACACTGCCTTGAGCCCCAAAGTCAGCTGTCTTTGTCTAATGTTCCAGGCTTTGTCGATATCATTAAAATAGACTGTGTTTGGAAACATAATAGTGTGGTCTCACATTCTCAGGAGGTCAGCAGAAACACAGCCTGAAGTATCTCTGCTAATACCACCTGCGGCTTGTTCTCGCCTCTGCATTGTGGTAGACGATTTCCCCATCTGTGCTGAAACAACTGGATGTGTGACCACACTGAAGTGGATAAAGGGGCTGACCCAATTAAAAAAAAACAAAAAAAAAAACAAAAAAAAAACCCAAACACCCCAAGAAAACCCTCTAACATGTATTTCCCTACTGTATCAGTTCCATACATGGGGGTGTTGGCAGAAGCAGAGGCACAGTGTAGGAACGAAGGACAGAAAGAGAACATCTTACACTGGGTTACTGCTGGGTTCTTTTTCACGTGAAAACACAGTCTTAGTTACAGCTTCGGTTTAAACTTTGCACTCAGCTTTGATGTACTTCAGCACCTTGCAGAAAGGTGATAGCATGTGGTGACTGTGGTTTTGGTCCCTCCTGATGGCCAGTGTGAGCAGGCAATGTGTTATCACAGGTGTGTAAGCTGTTTGGATGTGGTGTGATAAGGTGTGATAAGCCTGAGGCACAGGCTGGTAATGAAATCCAAGCTTGCCCCTGCTCCCATTCCCCTTTGCTGATCACAGCTGGCTGGCACAAGCGGCTCTTAAGTCCCAGCATTAAGTCTCCATTGAAACAAATGGGTTAGAAAGAAAACCCCAGAAGAAGGGGCTTGGCTTACTTTTAATTCAGATCAGGTGAGTGATCTGTCACTAATTAGTACACTGAGTTGCACTGTGGTGTAGCCACTGAGGACAAGAGGACGATGACTGTGATGCAGGGAGGTGAATGGTAAGGCTTATGGTGGGGATTTGCTTCAGTCAGGCTTGTAACTGATAGCCACACCACTTGATTAAGCAAGTAAGTTCGTGTAAGGGCATAGTGTGCTCAATGGTCTGGCAGTGTGGTATGTATTTTCTTTGGAACACAGCCCCCTCAGTCAAACTTTGTTTCATTTGGACCATGCATCCCTTCACTAATGCACAAGCTGCCCAAAACCCCCAAGTATTAGTAGGGCACATATTTCCCGGACTAGATCTGACATTCTCTACCCACTCCCTTTACGTAAATCTCTATCTTATCCTAAAGGAATGTATTTAGATAGTTGTGCCATCCATTCTTTATTTCGAAAATCCAAACCTCTAGCACCTTGATGTGCCCAGGTCCTTCATGCATCTTCAGTGTGCATGCAGCATCCTTGGCAGAGGTACAGGAGTTGTTCTTATTTGGCTCTGATACTAGGCAAGAAATGATGTAGACACTGGGGCTGTGCCAGTTCATACCAGCTGAGGAAGAGGTTTCCCTCTGACCCATTTGTGTGATGCTCTACCCTTCAGCCTCTGATGATGTGCATAGAACACCATCCTTTCCAGGCTGTGGGCAGAGGAGGGCTGCATCTTAGAGCTTGTGCTCCCTGCCTGGTCCCTTTGGAGACAGGCTTGCTCACAGTTCCCCTGCGTAAGGACTTTCAGTAGTAAAGAGAAGACAGCTTTTGTTGTACCCACTGTGCATGCAGCCAGACATGGGCTTTGCTTTTTCTTTCTTAATGCTACACTTGGTACAGCAGAAGCAGACAGGCACATCATCTCCCTGAAGACAGGATCCAGTATTACTGTAGAAACTGGCCACCAGCTTCTTTTGTAGCTAGCAGCTGTCACGGTGAGGTTATAGCCAAAGCATGTCACTCCTACTGTGTCTGTGGGCTCTGGAGCTCTCTTTCTGCTACTGAATCCTTTGTGCTGCTGCTTGGAGATTAATTCTGCACCATCTAGCAATGTGTTAAGATATTTTTGAGTTGTATTTATTTTTTTGATGACTTTTAATAGCATTTGATGTTCTCTACAGGTTTTATTTTCCTTCACCAATACTTCAAGGCACAGAGGAGCTGGTAAAGGCATTGCCATGAAACCTAACTTGAAGCAATGGAAACAACTCATGCTCTTTGGTATCTTTGCATGGGGCCTGCTTTTCTTGGTGATATTCATCTATTTTACAGATAGCAACACTGCTGAACCAGTTCCAAGTTCCTTTTCTTACATTGAAACTAAGAGACTTCTACCCCTTCAGGGCAAGCAGAGAGTCATCATGGGAGCCATTCATGACCCATCATTCTCTGAAACCATTGATGGGAATGAGGTACTTCTTAATGAAGATCTCCTAGGTACTTTTAAATCGGGGACTGTAAATTCTAAGAAATGGACTGTATTGGAAGAGGCCTTTAGAAATGAAGATGAGTTTTTCCCACCCCAGTTAGGAAGAAACTCAAAAAGTGCTTTCTATCAAGTGAATGATGATTATTTATTTGCTGCTGGTCAGCCTCAGTCACACCTTCAAGAGATAGAAAAATTCATTTCAGCTGACGTGAATAATCCAAAAGGAAATATTTTACAGAACAACTGGAGCCATCAGAGAAGAATGAGGAGAAGGAGCACAAAGCATAGGAGAAGCCAGATGCTTGATGAATCTGATGACTGGGATGGGCTGTATTCCACAATGTCGAAATCCTTTCTTTACAAGCTTTGGAAAGGGGATGTCTCTTCCAAGATGCTAAACCCTCGACTGCAGAAGGCGATGAAAGATTATTTGAGTACCAATAAGCATGGGGTGCGGTTCAAGGGGAAACGAAACTCCAAGTTGACAGGAGACCAGCTATTCTGTGAGCTAAAAGAAAGAGTGAATGTGAAAACAATAGATGGCAAGGAGGCTCCCTTCTCCACTCTTGGATGGGAGAAGCACGTTCCCCAAATTCCACTGGTCAAATTATATACACATGGCTTTGGGAGCTGTGCAGTAGTTATGTCTGCTGGTGCAATACTAAACTCCTCTCTAGGGGACGAAATAGGTGGGTGAAATGCATCTATTTGTATGTATATATATATATATGTATATATGTGTTTGTTCATGTTTAAATTTCAAAAGGTTCATGCTTCTCAAGCACAGATCTGTAAAGTCTGGTTTTTCTCTCTCACTAGGGTTGCATGAATATAAACTAATGAACTTCAGTGAGGCTGTTCCCTTTCAGAACAATATGAGTGAAAGGAAAATCAGGCCTGAAGTTATAATCTAATTTAAAGAAAACAATGATTCCTTCTTATCATATTACAGCTTGTAGTAGAGAGGTGGAACTGTTTTCATCAGATCTGCCATAGTCAACATTTCTGTGCAACATGTGTTTATTTCTTCAGCAGATTAGAGCTATGTTCAGGTTTTGTTCTGCAAAGCTGTGTTATTTTGCAGTAGCTCATGAGAAACTACTGTTGTATGGCTGTCTCAGACCTTTGTCTCCATGTCAAGAAGCAGTAGAGTGTTCTCTTCATCTCTTACTGGTTCAGAGTTCACAGACATAAAGAATTCAGACCCTTGAGTAGCTTCATGCACTTAGATCAAGTCCTCTGGCCTCTTTTCTGAGACTGAATTTAAATGAGTTCAAGTGTGTTCACCCATTGTTTTCCCATTGTTGCTTTGAGTCAGTGAGGTTACAGGTGTGCTGAGATGTCAGTGTCACTCCGAATCCCCACCTCAAGGTGGGACTTTGTAGTAACTATTCAGAAGAGGGTGGCGGGACCATAAAACAAATCCAGGTCACTTTTATTTATCCTTTTCAAAAATTGCTACTCCTTGTGTTAATATCTCAGTAGTTCTTAATTTTAGTAGTACATGTGTAGTATGCTCTATGAGTGTTAAAAGAAGGATGAAAGGTTTCAGAACTTGTTTCTGAAGCAGGATGTGTTATCTCCTTCAGCTCTCTATGAAAAACCTTTTGATGTTCACTTATTAATCCTCCCCATCTTCCAGGGAGGATTCACATCCCAATACTTGCTTCATCACTCTGTATCATCTCTTTGACACAGATAGGTTTTCTTTAGATCTCGGGGATATGTTGGAGCTTCTAGGATTACCAAACTACTGCAACAGTCTTCCAGCATAGCAGAGGTGCCTAGCTAGCCTGCAGCAAAAATCACACCAGGGTAACTCCTAATTCCGTAGGAAGCCTCACTGATGTAGAAATATTTGGGGTGAAAAAGCTTAGCAGTTCCTACCTTCTCCAGAATGTTGTCTTTGAATGAAACAGAATCTTCTGTCAGTGTTCCCCGGTGCACCCAGTTTACACCAGTATGGATTAGTGCTGTACTATAGAATCCACAGTACTTTGTGATGTATTTATATAATTGCATATTACAGCATGCTTCAAGTCATCTTTGCACACTCAGGTGCAGCCCAGGTATGGATTTGGGTGCTTGACATGTTACCTGGGGCCTGCTTGCTCCTGTGTATACCCATTTTCTTAAGAAGCTTCTGGGCACAGAAGCTTATGTCATCTTCTACGGAAGAACTTCAGATTTAAATGGGCAATTGTCATCTGATGCCACCTAAAGGGAGGAAGATTGTGTTTGAAAAAGCCCACATAGAATTTTCAGATCTCATATATGTTGTGCAAGGAGATGTTGAGGAACCAGGAATCACAGAAGGTTTTAAATAAGACTCTCAGGGCAGATACCTGTGACTGAGGTGAGGATCTGGCCCAGACATTGGGGGGCCAAGTGACTGCTTACAGCAATGACAAGGGAGAATGATTTTAAGCTAAAAAGAGAGGAGACTTAGATTAGATGTTAGGAAGAAATTCTTTTCAGTGAGAGTTGTGAGGCACTGGAACCGATTGTCCAGGGAAATTGTGGATGCCCCATCCCTGGAAATGTTCAAGGCCAGGTTGGATGGAGCACTGAGCAACCTGGTCTAGTGGAAGTGTCCCTGCCCATGACAGGGTGGTTGGAACTAGATGGTCTTAAGGGTCCCTCCCCACCCAAACCATTCTGTATTCTATGGTTTATTCTCCCAAGAGAGAAAAAAGTAATGCCTATGAAAGAAGTAGCGAAGGACATTTCCCTTTATAGGCCTTTAGCTCCCTCTTCTGTGTTCCTTTTAGAAACACAAGCAAAAATGTTAATTTGTGTTCTGCCTTGGGCCCTCCTCTCCCCCACCCCTCTGACATTTTTAAATGAAAGTAGGCATAGAAATACTGTGCAAGTATAGCAAACACTCCCATCGTGATCACGCTATTAATTGAGAGAACCAATTATTTTGGCATCACAGGAAGTAACAGGGATCTCTGATCAAACCCCAAACTTTTTTTTTATCTTTAAAATGCTTATCTACAAACACATAAGATTAAAATCGGTTTATTTAAAACCAGCTATTTTTGGCAAAGGAGAAGTTTTTCATCTGTATACGAAGAATCCGCATGAATTTTGTTGGAAATGCATCGCACTGTCTCTCAATTAAGCTGCAAATCATACAATTCCCATTTCATAATCCAGTTCTCAATCAACAGATTTTCTAAAAGTTGTCAATCACAGATCCAAATTTATGTTCTTAAATTCATTACAACAAACTTTCATTTTTCTTTTCTTTCTCCAAATATGTGAAGTACCTGCAGCTTCTATTTATTTCCTGCACAATCAAGGTGCTTGACAAATAAGATCCAGGTGTTGAGGTTAAGGTTGTCCCTGCATGGGGACACAGAAAAAACTTCCATTCCTTAAGTTCTGAAGAGTTGGGTTTGGTGGGCATCTGGCAAAATCCCTCTTTTCAGACATGACATATTAATGATAACATGTATATCTGAGGTCAGACTGCTGGCTGCATGCCACACCGTGTTTCCCTGTATGGAGTGAGTACAAGAAGTGCAGAGTAAAGGAGGGAAATGATGGAAGATCCCAGTTTGATGGGATCAAGCCAAGACTCCATTGAGGCATGTTGGTTATCTTTGGAGATTTTGCCTCTTTCAGTTTTTGAGCTAAAGACAGCACATTTAAAATTACTAGAGATGAACAGCAGTACAGCCTACCTGTGGGTTAAGGCATTTCACATTCGCAGCTTCCGTGGACAGAAGGGATAAAAACAGACCACATACCAGCTACCAACAGGGGCCATTGTTTCTAGACAGTGGATAAAATATCTTACTCTCCTTCACACCTTCTGGCCTTTGAGATCCCCTTAAAAAAAGCACTGTTAGGGTGATTATCTCTAATGCAATGGAGGCTTGCATGTGGTGTCTACCCTTGACCCATACTTGACCCAGAGCTGCTTTCTCTTCTCCATGGCTCTAAGGTCAACTGCTTGTGGAGTAACTTTGACAGTTCAACTCTGTTAGATCTTTGCTACCAAGGAATCATGAGGTTTCTTTGTGTGAGCAGATGTGTGGGCTGGCTTCCATACAGAGGCTCTTTAAGATTTGTACTGAGCTTGAGAGTAAGTGCACAGTATGATTAATGGATTTGGGGTAGTCCGAGATTTTCAGGTATTATAATGTACTGTGAAACACAAGCTTATAGTTAAGCATTGTTGTTCATTCAAATGTGCAATTAGATATCCCTGCAGTTTACATGCTTTTGCACGGAGTAATTCTCTGTAAATTTTGTGATAGTAGTACTGAGCAATTGTGTGTACTGGGTGTACTAATAGTCTTCCCACAGTAAGTCTATCCAATTAAGAGAAGTATTTAAGTATTGTATGCTAAATTAATAGATGATTCTGAACTTTTTTTCCCAGTGAGCTTTTACATTAATAACATATGGCAGATGCAAGAGGATTTCTGTTTGTGCATAGCAGAATATTCATCATCCTTAGCATATCCAGATTAGGACAATTGTGTAAGTTTCATATTAGCTTAGATAACTGGTTTTATCTTACTGTTCTCTATACTAAGAAAAGAGAGTTACCCCCTCATTTGTGCTCCTAGATTCTCATGATGCCGTTTTAAGATTTAATTCTGCTCCAACACGTGGCTATGAAAAAGATGTTGGCAATAAAACAACCATGCGGATCATCAATTCTCAGGTAAGATCTTCCTTTTCAGAGTTCAAGTCAATGTCTCTTTTGTACAATATGGCAGCAAGTTAATAACCTCTAAAAAAGTGTTGGGTAATATGGGAAGCAGTTAATGTTCAATAGTTGTGATACAGAGAAGGTGAAAGTTTGCCCTTACAGGGGGGTGTGCACTGTCAGTAGAGTGGCTGGATAGCCTCATTTCAGAGAACCAGTTTGTAAAGTTTCTCATGTGAACTAAATTGTAAAGGCTCTGCAGGATGCCAGAGAGCTGTCAGTACAGAAGACCTTGACCTCCTGGAAAAGCCATTGCCTCCAGGATTTTCATGAAGCTCAGGCTGTCCTCTCATATTTTCCAGTTCCTCAATTATTTCCTTGCTTCAAGGCAAAAGAAATGGGAACTGAATTGTGTAACACTAGGAAAGTCATCATTGTTTAAAAATTTGGAAAGAACAAGTAAAAAACTATAGTGTGTACAGGGTATTACACATCAGGTGAGTTTGTTTGTCTGAATGGAAACAAGAGAAAATGGGATTTTCTGTGTAGGGCTGTAAATAAATAATAGTTACTTGAGCTACAGTGACACCTCATGGTTGAGATTATTTTTTCAAGTTCAAAAATGCTATTGCCTGAATTCCAGTCTTGGACAAACCAAACCTCTTTGCTCCTTATGAAATGCAGACAAAAAATAAGCAAAAGATTTCTGTAAAAGTTTATGACATACTGAAATGAGTTGACTTAGTCAACACCAGGAGGATGGTTGGCCATGTAATATGTTCTGCACATACATTGTGCAGATTCTGTTGAAGAAGAGCAAAATTCTGATTCTTGTTGAAGAAGAGCAAAATTTTCAATTACTGTAATTTTTTTGAGTTCATTATTCCTTCTGCTTTGAGTGATTGCCCATGCTAAGTCTGTTCTTGGTGGGTGTGTTTTTTAGGTGTATAAGCTCATGTTCTTTGCCATCAAAAAGAGGAGTTTTCACTGTCATTCCCTTCACACTCATTTTGTAGGTCTTTGAGGCTGCAGATCTTTGAAGTGATTTGGGTTAAATGTGCCCCCTTTCTTTTGTTTGCAAGAAGGCAGAAATATCTTATTCTGCCTTAAGTGCTGTAATCAGTGTATCAGGGAACATGGATTTTCATGTATTTTATTTTACTTTTTTTGGTCTTGTTGGGTTTTTTTTTTTCTTTTCTTTGATGAGTCTCCATTTTACTGTTAGCCAAAATGTCCTGACATTGACCATGCCTGAACTCCTGAACTGGGCGAGGATAAAGGTTTAGAAACTCTTTATAGTGTACTAGATTCAGTAGGCTCCCTGTAGAAGAGAGAGATGTTCCCAGGGAGTGATCTAAGCTTTTTAGCTCCCCAGCAGATTCAGAGAGATTGTGGTTAAATTAGCTGCTCTCCATGCAGGGCAGAGTGGGGTCTTCTGGCTCCCAGAGCTGCTGCAGTACATTCCCACTGGGATGGTAGTGGGGGCTCCCGTGGTCTTCTCTTCTGCAGTAAGTCTTGCTCCCCATAATACCTCTCAAGAAAACAGAGAGCAAAGTTCTGGCCAGGTCAGCTCACGTGTCTTTCTCACAAGAGTTTGTATTCCCACCAGCTTTGTGCTCCTTCAGAGAGGTTAGAAGCCACCCATGATGGTGGACAGACATCCACTTGCTGAGGAATTAGCCTTGCCCTCTCCAAGAGTGAAATCTGCACTGCCACTTGATGGAAGTTGCTTTCCCTGCCTATACTGTAGCTGGGTTACCTGTACAGGTTTACTGACCCTCCTCCCCTCCTCACTGTTGGAAATTCCTGCATTCAGTTAATTAAAAGGCTGCTGTGGCCCCTTCTTCCTTCATATTCTTCACTGTGAAAGCCCAAAGGACATGAAGGAGGCCTGTGCAGTGGCAACAGATATTGGTACTGCAGAAAAAATCTCTTAAGTATGAATGCAGACTCACTGAAAGTGAAATTTGTGTGGACTGCATCTCCAGAGAACTCTTGCTTACTGAAAGGCAAGTAAGAGCTCCTTTGTGTGGTAAGTGTGGAACCAAGATTTTAAAATCTTGGCCTTTTGGTCAATTTGCTCTGTATACTCAAAAAAGGTGTTTACATTATGAGGTGAAAATTGTTCTGAGAAATTAACTTGAGGATACTGATAGCAGCATGACTAATTCTGTTCTTACTGTAGAAGGCTGATGGAAATCATTAAACTCAAAGTTTATAGTAGGAAGAATATTGCTATGGCAACAATATTATTTTTTGAAGAAAAATATGCATAATTAAATATGGCTCATTGGATCCTAAAGGGAAATGAAAATTATTATGAATTTATTTGTCTGGAATGTTGATTATTTTAACAGCTGGAAGAAAATTCATGCTGTTTTGACCAATGTTGAACTACCTGGCATTGGATGCACCAGGAATCAAAGAGATCTAGTTAGACCTGGAGGGTTCTGGAAGAGGTGAGCCAGCAGGAGTGAAGAGTAGACTTCCAGTGTGGTGGGATGATCAGGAAAAGTACTGGGAGATGCAGGAAGGAGTTATATGAGAGCAGTAGATTACAGCAAAATGACAGTTCCTTCAAAAATTTCTCCTGTTGTTAGAATTGTTTCTCTAGGTATTCCAATTTGTACAGTCATAGTCTAATTTGCATTTTTTTTTTTTTTAATTGAAATGACACTGACTTGCTGTTAAAATGAGAAAACCATGAAAAAGGTGGTTGGGGATGGGGGGCAGAGAAAGACATTACTCTTGGGGCTGTAGCCCTTCAAAGAAGCTGCTCTGTGTCCAAGAGGATCCTGCAGGCAATTTGAAATAGTTTTGTTTTCAAGTTCCAGAATACAAGGTAATGTTGATACACAATAACACAGCATCTCAAGTGGTACCATCACATCTCCCACAGATGGAGAGTAATTCAGCATACTGCTACTTCAGACTGTAATGAGTGCTGTTTATGGCTAAGTTTTTTTGGGTTTTTTTTGTATATTTTTTTAACAAAACAAGATGCTTAAAATCAACCAGAACTGAAGCATAACAAGCAGCAGTGTGGGTAGGACTGTTCACTTGAGAGAAGGATTTTGCCATTTTTGTGGATCCCACTTGCTTTTAATGCTGTGGAATTCTTTGCATTTGTGTTTGCAGATTCTCACCAATCCAAACCATCACTTTGTCGACAGTTCCTTGTATAAAGATGTTATCTTAGTAGCCTGGGATCCTGCTCCCTACTCTGCTAATCTGAATGTGGTAAGATATCCACTTGGATCTTTCTTCCCAATCATATGAAAGTACTGGATAAAATTAATTTACTACTTTAGTCTCCTTTTTCTCCCTTTTCACTATGAGCCTCAGGTTCTGTCTGAGTGGAGAATGCTATGTCTGTAGAAATTGGTTTATTGCTCAAAAACTTTTTAGTAGCCAGCAATTATACTGGAAGGGAGTGTTCTGAGATGCTAGGATAGATGAACGGTGGCATTTGTTTGATAAATCATTACTATTTTCACATAACAGTGAGTTTTCTGCATGTTTGCCAAGGAGGGAACATTGCTTGATTTCAGAAGTAGGTTTTATCAGGAAAGGTGAAAAACTGCATCCGTTTTTTCCCATCTTCCCCTCTGCCTTTCCAAACAAAATGCAACATCCTAGTGAAAATCTCTCTGGGTTCCTTCCCCATTTCTCAGGCCTCCTCCCACCCAGTCTTCCTTTTATGTCCACTGTCCCACAGCCATCTGTGCCCTGCTGTCCACCCCCTGACTGAGAGCAGCAGATGTCCATCTGGTTGTCACTGGGGGAGTCTCTGCTTTGGCTGTTGCTGCAGCTCCGGCAGAGAAGTTGATCTGATGGCTTTTGGCAGAGGGAGCTCAGAGCTGAGCAAGGCTGCAAAGTAGAAAGTAAGCCTTCATCTGCTGAACTCCCTTAGCAACAGATGCCAGAGGCTGCCTGCTTCCCACGCAGGCTGCCATCAGCCTGCGTCATGGGCTGCTGCTGCCTCCGGCAGGGACAGGGACACATTCAGAGGGAGATTCACCCCCAGGCCCAGGTATCATGTCAAAGCTCTTTGAACCTCTTTTTTAATGTGGATCTGTGAGGGAAAAATGGTCTTGGTTCATCCCACAGCAGCCAATTATTTATTGTGAGTCTCTGTATGAAAAGAAGAAATGGAATAGCCCAGAGTGAGGAATGCCTTTCTAGCAGAAGCATCCACCAGTGCAGGCTGTTTTGCTACCTTTGCTTCTGTTCTGCAGAACCCAAATGAAATCATTTTATGCTATTGTACATGTAGTGTTCAAAACATGTTTCTTACTATTAAAAAATGTGACTTTTTTCCTCCCAGTGGTATAAGAAGCCAGACTACAATCTGTTCACTCCCTACGTACAGCATCGCAGGAAGAATCCAACCCAGCCATTCTACATCCTCCATCCAAAGTTTATATGGCAGCTCTGGGACATCATTCAGGAAAACACTAAAGAGAAGATACAGCCCAACCCTCCTTCTTCAGGGTTCATTGGTAGGTGTACCAAAGATGGTCCCAGAAGACATGTTAGGTTAAAAAAATAATTTCAAATGTATACGTTGCCTGAGGATCGAGTCCATAAGTGTGTACTGTGTGCTTTATACAGAAACAATGACTAGTAGAAACACACAGTATGAGAACTAGAAAATAGTTGAGTGAATTTGTTCTGCTTTTCTTGCCCTTCACATCCATAGTATGTCTACCATATCTATAAAACATGCATATATCTATGAGAAATTTGTATTATTCCATATTAATTTATATTTTGAGGACCCAGTCAGTTCTGAAGTTCCTCATTGGAATCACAGAGCAGAGAATACTCAGACAACAAATGAAAGCAGATGGTAGATCACGTAGACTGGGTAAAATCAACGGCAGGCTGAGCTGTATTCCCTACACTGGCCAAGGGCTTCAGTGCTCAATCTGAGCACTTCTCTTCTTCACTGGAAGCGATAGTAGATTCACTGTATTTTTTGGTCCTTCCTTAGTATTTCTGGGGGGATAATTTGGCACTCTGCCCACAATTCATACAGCAGAACAACTTATCTGATGTACAGCAGGTCCTGGCTGTGTACAGGTCTAAGGGATGCAAGTAGGCAGAGTGGCAAGGCTGAGTCAGGGTCATCCTGGTTTATGCTTCTAGACTCACAGGACAGTAGATTTTCAAATACCATCTTCCACTTTGGAAATTCTGTCCTTTCTTCACTGACACTATGATATCAATCTAGGTATTTGCTGCAGTTAAAAAATGGTTTGGTTTTTTCCTTTGTATTTGAATCTGAAAGCAAAGACACCTGAGATTGCATCTGATATGGGAAAACCAGTTTTGAGCATTTATCTTGGATTCTATATGCAGTAGTGACATCCTAGTATACCTTGGAGCACACCAAAGGCCTCAGAGAGGGTGCAGAAGCTCCCATAAGGAGAATATAAAGGCTTCTGGGAGACCTTTATGCCTTGAGTGGATTGTTCATACCTGGAACATGAGTGGAAAGTAAAGGTGGCCTGGTGTGTTGTCAGAGGGACCTTGGCAGTTGGTTACTTCTTGAAGTGAGGTTTTTTTGGAACCTGCTTGTAAAAATTGACAGGGAGAAGACAGCTCATGTGAAATGATCTCACCAGCTGCATTTTGCAGAAGTGTTTCTTGTAGCAATAAAGTTGTTGATAAAAATAGGTTAACAGCTGCTGATTGTAAGAATATTGAAGAGGATCATTGTGCTGTCAAATCTGTACTTCCACCATACATAAAAAACAGTTCAAAACCCTTCTTTGAAGAAATGGAATTAATTTCACTATGAGAATAGAACAGCAATCTTCAATCCCAAATCTAAAAGTTAGTGACAAAAAATATCCTTCAAGCAGAGAAAGCTTTGAAAATATAAACCATTAAACAAGCAAAATTTTAACACCAAAGTTGTAAAGATAAATATACTCTATGTACAGATGCAAATTTGCCTTCTTCTCTAGTGGCAATTTTATTTATATTGTCCTTTTCCAAGGAGCAGTGCTTTTTGGTAAGCTTTTAATAACTTTAAAGAAACAAGGTATTAAGATGAGCTTATTGGATCTACCCCATTTCATAACTAGCAACTGTTCTGATAGATGTATTTTAAATATTTTATTAGGGAGAGTCTTCCTGTTTTGATAACCTTATTGAATTAATGTCTATGCATTGTACATGTAAAATAATCTGAATACAGAAGTAGCACAGAAACAGCAAATGCATGTTGCCAGGGACATAAAGGGCAAGGTAGAGCATAAAAAATATATTGCAGCTTGGCAGAAAGCTGAAAAATCATGTTGGTCTTTAGTTCAGGTATCTCTCAATCACTCATGCAGCAAATAATCCTGTTGGAACTGAAGCTGGCAGACACAGCTAGTGTACCTGTATGAAAGACGTATGCTGAATACTGAGCTTCTACCTGACATCTTATAAAATCTATAAAATTATTTCTTATAGAATTAGTAGAAAGGTTAAGTGATGTCCATCATAAAATGCAAGTGTCCTAATTTCAAGAAGAGAAAATAATTTATTAAATTACTACACTACTAAATGCCACTGTGTTTAAAACAGCTCTATGAAGGAAAATAGGCTGTTGTTAAATAGGGGACCTGAATTTTTACAGAGATATACATTCCTGAATCTGAGCAATTTCTAGCATAGACCATGATGATTCTGATAATATAGAAAAGATTACAAAAATGGTTCTGAGTCAATGGAGGCACTTCTGTTTCAAGCTTTTTAGCTTCCATTAGGCCCAGTTTACAAAATTGGACAAATGTATAAATTAAAACATGGAAACATCAGAATGTTTCTTTTCACAAATGTCAAGAATGTGTTAGCATGGTCTTACAATGTTTCTTCAGCAATTACGTTTTTCTCATGACAATTCTATCTATTCCTGCCCCTTAACACTATTTATAAGAAACTGAATCTTGCCAAAGGGAGGATGTTGGTGGAATGTGTCTTCAAGGTATTCTTCTGCAGCAGTGAGTCAGCATCCTTCCACAGTATTTTATGTCAGGGGAATCTTTTAGCATCGTTAATAACTGTATTACAGTACTTAAGTCACAATATTATTAAATCTCTCAGAAAGGGAGCCAGTGGGGAAGAGGTAGCCTCTCATATGCTTTGATTTTAGAGGAATGAGAGAGAGAGAAGAGGTAGAACTTCTCCCCTGCTTTTTTACTGCATGGGAGCTAGGGAAAGTGTTGGTTTATGCACTTCCTTTGGGGTATAGGCTGCCCCATATCTGCATAAATTCTGCCTGGACCCCCTGCCTCCCTCAAACCCTGCTACATCAGCTCTGCACAGCTCAGTGTTGCTGAGGAGAGGCAGTAGCATTTGACAGCTGGCGGCTGGCTGAGGCCCAGGGCGTGTCCCAGCTGCGGAGGGGAAACTAGAGGATGGGAAGAGCAGGTTTAATTGACGGACGAGGGGATGGTTTGTGGGTCAAGGTCGAAGAGAGTAAAGCAACCTTTTGATTTTAATCTGGGAGTCTTTTTTGGTTTGGTTGCTGAGACACCAGCATGGACTTCAGCTGGCTTGTAACTTTGCATTATGTGGCATGTCATAGCTTAGCTAATGTCACTCATAATAAGCCATTTACTCTTTGTCTTCCTAGTCTAATCCTTATAAGAGCTTTGAGAAGCCTTTCCTTCATATTTTTGCATTGATTTTGCAGCTGCTGCCTTCATGCTTCTAAACAAATTTCTGCACAGTATTCACATCATCTTGCATTAGCATTAGGCAATTGCCATGGTGGCTTTTCACATTTAAAGTTTCTGGTTCACATTTGGCTGAAAATAAATTTGCTAAATGAGTATTGATATGTTTATATATCATCTGGGACTTGGATCTATGCCATTTTTCTTGGAAGATATATAAGCATCCAACCACCAAACCTCAGACTTGGATTCTACTGGCAAATCCTAAATTAGCACTGTTGCTAGGGAAGGATTTGCCCTACCTTTTGGTAACAGAAGTCACCTCACTTCCTGTTAATAAGTCTTTCACTGTAAAATGTGAACTCAGTCTTCCTCCTGTCTTTCTGTACATATCAAACTTAGTTTTTAATTGAATCTGATAATATATAAAGTGTCAGTCTCTACTGTTACTGTTCTGCTGTAAGAATTGACTGTTCCTGTACCCTCTTTGGTAGCGAATGCAAATAGCCTATTTTGACTTTAAATGTTTGTCATCTGAAGAGCAAGAGTAAAACTGCAGTTTCCCAAGAGCAGCATTCTGTGCTCATTGGATGGGATGGTACATTAGCATTAGGAAATTCTGAGAGATTTTTAATAATGTCGAGATCATATAAAGGCTTTTCTGTGGAGATTTTGCTCCTGTCCACTGTTTACTTAGTGGATTTTCTATAAACTCCTACTTAGCATAGTCCATCAGTACACTTTGCTGATTTACCTCTTCAGAGGTGACTTTAATTGAAATTCACATTTATGTACTGTTAGAGAGCAGTGGCTTTTATCTTTTTAAAAGCTAGCTGAAAGCTGTGACTGCAGTATTTTGGTTCATTTTCAATCAAAACATGACCTGTGTAGATTCTTACATTTTAGGTTGTCTGTGTAGGTGGTAGTTTTGATATGTGCTAGAAATTTTAGCATAACATACAGTCCACTGGACACAAAATAACTAAGCCCAGATTACTTTATTGCTGGGGGAAGGGAAATGTTTTTTGAGGCTTTACAGTTGACATTCCAGTTTTAACAGTTATGCAGTAATAGTCGATAACATTATTTTAATCTTCATTTGCATGCATCAAGACAATAGTACAAGCAAGGCTATCATTACACTGCAACATTAGCAGGTCGTTGTATGACTAAGAACTTAAATTTAAAACAGCTTTGGAGATCACGTTGCATAGCAGTATACAGCTGATCTCCAGCTCTGCTTAGAAAAAAAATCCACTTTCATGAACGGAAAGAAACAATTGGACATATTAAGGGTTGCTTTTCTTGCTGTTATTCAGTCATTTTAACAGCAGTTGGTGCAGGAACAGAATAGTGCTCACTCTTGCCAGCTCAATGTTTTTCAAGTATTACCACACAAATAAATAATACCTCCAATACATAAGCTTCAAATTATTCTTACTCTAATAAAAAGCACACTGAAATCTGAGTATCTCTCACTTCCCAAAATGGAGACATAAAAGAACAAACTTGCCTCTTAAATCACATTTTAAAAATTTATTATTCTAGTGTCTCACCCAAAATTAAATAATACATTTAGAATTACATTATATTACTGGTCAGTATTTTCCAGTCTATGCTCATATTACAGAATGTATTATTGTGATTAATGTAGAGCTTTTGCATACACCAAGTTATAAATATGTAATTTTCAAGGTCTACTATGTAATGCTAGTATCTATACATCAAAGATGACAAGTATTGCACAAATTATTAAGCTTAGGCACAGGGCTATTTGGTGGCAATTCTTTGATAAATAATTTGTTTTTCTTGTGGTTATTATTTTTTACATAGTTCATGAACTAAACAGAAGTAAAAGAACCCTTTTTAAGAAAGAAAGTGCATTAAAAAGCCAGAGCTACTTTCACTGCATGTACCAAAGAATAACTGAGGCACATTTGGCCTGGTTTCAAGGAGTTTTCTGTGGTATCTGCAATCCAGTCAAGAGAGACTATAGTCATAGGCTATCATATAGAAGACTATACCTTCCAAATGCTTTATGCTTATTTGTAATGCTATCAAATACACAAACTTACTAGTATATTTAGCTAAATTATTTTATGTAACTGAATTTACGACGTGTGTGAAATGATACATTATGAGAATAAATCAGATTATGTGTATTTGAATGTTTTCAGCATCTCTTGCATTATGTTATGATTCTGTGTTCTTGATGAATGTTTGAATTACACTTATAATTCTAGATGCTTTCATACAACATCTGTTGATTCAGATATGTTAAACCATATTTAATTTATTTGTAAACTAGAAAACATTTTTTTAAAATTAGAGTGCTAACCACAAAACTTAATTGTACCATACAATATTCATGTTGGAAAATAAAAACCTTTGGAATTATTCAAATTGCCAAAAACAAATAGATAAAACAATTTATCCTTATGATTAGAATCCACAGAACATGTTCATTTGTAAAAACCACCCATGCGAGGAATTTAATCTTCATATAATTCTGGTTTAAATATTCTCAGTGTAGATTGTAAAAGCTAGGTTTATTTGTGCCATTTGGATTGAGTTTAAACTATGCCCAACACTTCCTAACATCAAAGGTATCTGCCAAATAGGAAAAAATAAAAGTACTACACTACACTTGATCTTGACCAAAATGCCAGGAAGAGATAAGACACTTTTCTAAGGATTTTGATATACTAATATATAATATTTCAAAATATGTAATAGTGTTTTAGCATCTACAATTGCACTGTTATAACAAAGTTGCATATAACAGTTTCTCTGACAACCACATAATTTCTTTGGAATAATATATTTTATAGTATTTCTAAAAGAGTATTCTGTGCTCCTTTCCTTGCTTTCTTTTTTTTTTTTTTTTTTTTTTAATGTTCAGTTGGGTGCTCATGAACATTGCCATTCAACTATAAAACATTCACAAAGCACACCTTTGAATGTTCTACCACAATGCAGGCAGAATTATTTTGTATTTTTCCATTTTTACAATTATAATCCAAATGGGACTTTCAAAAATCTAGCAAGGGTATTAGATTTAGAGTGGCCTATGCAGAATTATCTTCAGTTGTGATTTTGAATGTATGGTAGCACCAGTTATGTTTGTCAAAAATCAAGCTGGATACCCTGACCTTTCCCTTAATGTGAAATATGGTTTGGATATTAAAGATCTTAAAAGCTTTTTGCTATTTAGATGCTACATACAGCCTATAGGCTTTCTTTTTCAAGTTTTATGTTTTCGCAAGTTTTGCATGTCTATGGCCTTCCTTAAATACTTTGTAATTCTCTGCTTTGACTCCCGTTCCCATACCTTAGTATTTATGAATGCCAGAAAAAAACCCACATCCCCCTTCAGCTTAACCTTTGCACATAAATTTGCCATATCTGTATGGTCCATATCTGGGTCAGTCAGAGAGCAGGATTTGTGCCTCCTGACTTCAGCTGTTTCCAGTGGAGGTCTGTGTTTGTGTTAGTCACCCTCAGAATTATTAGAGCAAAAAATAGGTGCCTCTTAAATATTACTGTGAGCCCCATGTTGTCCTCAACATGTGAAATTTTCATCCCATTCTGGGAGTGCAGCTATCCATGCTGCCACTCAAGCTTCACCTACAGCCAACAGAAAAAAAACAGAAACTTCTGGGGAGTGGCTTGTATGATCCATTAGATGTGCACTGCTTCCTAAAAGTGCCCACTTTCTTCTGCTGACAGCAAAGGAACCTGTGATACCTATCTCAGCATGTGTGTAACTGGACCAGGGGCACATTTGATCATGCCATGTTTTTATTTCTTCTCATTGTGCTTCTGGAAAAGCCAATTATATTATTTTTTATGAAACTCCAAAAGCTACTTATATAGGAGAGTAGAGGAGAAAGTTCTTGATAGCCAAGAGCCAGACTCTTATTTTTGGTTTCTAGTTTTAGTCAGTGGAGAGAAACAACACTAAAACAAAAGTTCTCTGTAAGTGAACAATTCAACACATCCTAAAGCAGACATCTAAAATAAGTCAGATGAATTTTGCTCTAGAAATACCTGTCTCTGGCATTGTCTGTAAAGAATCCTTTAAACCAGCAAGGTCAGAGATGGGCATGAACATCTCTGTAAAAATAATTCTGTCCAGACTCTATATTGTGTTGGGACAATGACTGTCTCATCCTGTTTATTAATAGCTCCTTAGGTCACATGTAATACTGTCTATGCTGTTTTATATATATAATAATTTTGCATTGACTGAAAGTTGTTGTAGGGTCTGTTAGCAAAGACAAATATTTAAGTGTATCATATGGAAATTCTTTACCTTACAGGATATCAAACAATGAAGTTTTCATTCATACTGATAATCCTGGAGGAGTGTTGAGATACAGAACAAGGTCAATGCAGATGATGTTAAATCGGATGGTGATGTGAAAAGTACACAGACAAAAGAAATAAGTGTAAAGACATACTCAAAGGGCAGGACAGGGATAGGAGATAAACAAAGCACACTTTGGCACTACAGGTATGGGAGAAAATGTCAAGAAATTCAGCCACAAAAGAGAAACTTAGAAATCAGTAACACAGAAAGAAATGTGTAAAAGCAATAATTGAGAAGCAATGTGGGACTTCTCAGAATAGACAGGCAAGAAAAATGAGTTAATGGAACCAAGATGAAGTCTGAAAGCAGTCAGGCAAATTCCTCTTCTTTAGCTTTGAGACTGCATCCAAAACATTAAAGTTCAAACATAATGTAAAAAGTATTTTGGTGATCATGTTAGTGGCAAAAACCAATTGATGATTGAAAAAATTTATAATATCACTGAAGCTAAATGGAGGAGAGAAGGGAAGGTGGGAAGGTAGATGAACATATAGACAGCTTGGCACACTTTTATCTGCTAGATACAGATGTCAGTAGCTCCCCACAATGTTAAAACCAAGCAAAGAGAGGAATTGAGTTAAAGAGTGGTATGAAAAAATGTGGGATGGAATGTGAGAAATGCAGTCCAGGGAGTTCTGTTGGCAGTGCTGTTTTAGGGACTTAGGAAAAACAACCTAGACACATGGTGTTAGTAAAAAAATATAATAAAACCTGAATATATGGACTATATTAATATATTTACATCAGTACATGGACTGATGTAAATGTCCTAGTGGTCTAAATTGTTGCTATTCTTTTAAAGATGCTCAATTAACATTTTTTTGTAAACTGAGTTTGCAGTGATGGCTCTATAACTTTAGGGATGTCTCCTGTGGAGGGGTTTCACATACTCCCGGGCATGAGACAGAAATGAAACCAATTTTTTCTCTATTTTTGAGAGGAATGTATTTGTACAAAAAAGATGGCTTCCTTTCCAAAAAGAACTTTTGCTTTTTTAATTCTTCCTTCTCCATCCCCTTGTTTTCTTGTTTTGTTTTTTTTTTAAATGCAGTGCAGGACAGCAGGAGCAGATCATTTCAAGGGAGAATCTGGGGGCTCTGCCAGCTAAGTAGAGGGTCCTACCTCCTCAGGTTCATGTATTATCCTGCATCTCACCCACAGATGGTTTGGATGGAAGTCCTGGTAATGCCACACTGTTGGTCCCATGGGCTGGAGGTCTCTAGTGTTAGAGGTGCTAAAGGAAGAACAGCCTGGCACTGATCACCATTTCTGCCCAGACTAGGGTTTGAGCATTTAACATGAACACAAGGCCTGGAAGTGTCAGGAGTGCTCTTGATTCCACCAGGGCAGATCAGCCTCTAGCACAGGAACAGTTCTGTATGTGGTAACTTCTACTTCTTGTTGTAGCTCATCTTTCAGACTTCAACACAGAATATGCCATAACTTAGTGGTTACCACTCCAAAATAGTGTGCCAAGTCAATGTCTTTCCTCCTGCTAAACTTCATTGTCCAGCATGAGCAAAAATGTAAGTAGAAGTTATTTATGAGCAACCTAGACTGAAATCCCAAGAAATGGGTCTGGGTGGAACCAGGTAGGAAAAGTAAGGAGCTAAATTAGATAGCCCAGTGTGCCTTTTAGGTTGATTCTGGAGGACACTGAACCATTGATGACTAGAAGGTAAAGCTACCACTTCTAAGTCCTCCATTAACTAATTTACAGGAAAGTCAATGATACTGCTTAAAATTTTGCCATGCTTGAACAATACTTGGAGTTAATTTTTCTATTATTAAGGAGTCACAATTTTTGTTCTTGACAATTTTCAATCCCACAAATGGCAACTTCCTTTATTACTTGTAGAGTTTACTTGGTAATAAAATAATAAAATACACTTTGGTTAAGGCTTGTACTTTCCATCAGAGACAGTTTTTCTAAGATGCTGGTGGTGTAGCTTTTGAAGTTGTCTCTGGGCACAGGAGAGAAGTCATTTTACTGTCTGTTTCTGGATGTGGTTCATTATTGCACAAGTTTCCAATGTCCGCCCTCTGATCCAGCTGGATAACGGTTACCTTGAAATGGCAGGTGGGCTCTCCATCAGTGGAGGAAGGAGGTTGGCAGTGGAAAAGCTGACGAAAGCATTTGTAAAACTAAAACAACAAAAAACCAAACAATTCTAGATATAGCTGCATGGCAGGTTACAATTCAGAGCATCTTGGTAACATCTTCAGTGAAAGGAAACTTGGTTTATTAAGATTGTACTTTTTTTTCAAATAGGGATTAAATAATTTCTCACCATTAATATGTGTTTAGACTAAGATTCCTTCAAATTTGAGAACTTCAGAATTTATATACTTAGCTTTTCTAACACTATAGATTCTGTAGAGTGTAAAGCTGTACAACAATTATAAAATATTTTCAAAACCTTTAATTTGTGATAAAAGATTTAATCACAAAAGTAATTAGTTTTAAGTTACTTCAGACACCAGGCAGGGAAAAGTCATTTTGATAATCTAATGATACACAGCAGGGGGAACATAATATTCTTTTCATTAGCAAGCCATTGAAATCCCTGCATTCCCAAACTGTAAAGTAAACTTCAGAAAATGGCTTTGCTTAATTAAGAAACCAAACTAATTTTTATGTTAATTCATTTCACTTCTGAGATCTACCCAAAATAACTTTGATGATGCCAAAGCTGTTGTGCAAAAAAAAAAACCCAAACAACGGTTACATCAGTTCTCCTCTGTTAGTGCCAAATGAGCAGAGTTATACAGCTACCTCCCCTGAGAGCTGACAGTCCTGTTCCACAGATAAGGATACCAGTAGTGCTACAAGTGAAATCTTAAAAAAAATAAATGGCATCCAAAACTTACTTCTTGTCACTTTCCTTTTGCATAGCTTTGTGAAACAGAAAAGGCTTCCAGGTGCTGTGATTGATGTGAAAGTATTGTAGTTTAGGCAATGTTGTTGATCATTATCTGGTATTCGTCCATCTGAAAATGTGCAGCTTCAACAGCAATATTTCTCTTGTTTCAAGGCCATAAAGACCACAATTGATGGTGCTGATGATAGTGTGCCATTGGCATGTGGCAGTAAAAAATGGGTTGGTATTTTGTAGATTTCTCCTTGCTGAGCAAGGAAGTGGTGATGGGCTTTTCCTTATGACAGTACTGCTTTAAGCAGGAATTAGTCTCTGATGTCTTCCCACGAGACTTCATGGAATTGTCTGAAGCTGTGGGCTTCTGTGCCACCACTACATGGCTGATGTTTCTTTATATGCCCTTCTGCATGTGTTTGGCTAAGTCTTGCTGCTTAGAGAGAAGCAAGTGGATGGGAAAAGTGGAATTGGTTCAATTTCAGACTAAGAGAGACCAATATTGCAATAAAGTGGAGATGTTTCACAGGTTATTGTGGGGAACATTTTGTGGACAGTCCACAGAATAAATGGGGGGAGGTGGTAAAGAGCAGTCTTCTCACTCAGGAGGCTGATGGTGATATGCAAATTCTTTGCAGGCTTTTCACTCTTTCTTTATGACTGTTATCCTATCCTGTTGACTCTACAGTGATCACAATCTTTATGTAGCAGGGACAAATGAAAGCTGCTCAAATAAAAGGGACGATTGCTTCACTTAATGATTTTACAGCATACTTAAGGTGTGTGACAGCAAATAAAGGAAGGAAATAAAAAATAGATTGAATGACTGCAGGGAAATTTCTGTGAAAAAAGTGAAAGCTGGTGTTCACTTTTTATTGCAGGTATCCTCATCATGATGTCCATGTGTAATGAAGTGCACGTGTACGAGTACATCCCTTCAGTGCGACAGACCGACCTGTGTCACTACCATGAACTCTACTATGATGCAGCTTGCACCTTGGGGGCCTATCATCCACTGCTCTATGAGAAGCTCCTGGTGCAGAGGATGAACAAAGGTTTGCAGGATGATCTGTATCGGAAGGGGAAAGTCATTTTGCCAGGGTTCAAAGCTGTCAAGTGCCCCAAGCGAAATAATTTCCCACACTTGTAGAAGTAAGTCTTTCAGAAACAATGTGCAATAAGGTACTACTGTTGTACTATAAACAAGAAGAGAATACTTGAAAAATATATCTTAGACCAACCTAGTCTTGAGTCTATAAATTGTAATTAAGTAGCAGGCATGAGAAATACTTCTTTTCTGAGCCTGAGTATTTATTATTGCTTGGCAAATAGTTACAGGAAAAAAGCAAAGGCTTAGCTCATGAAGGTGCAAAGGACATACTTAGGCAGAAATATAATGTATCGTTGTTGGTGTGACTGTCAGACTTTGTTGGTGGTCTCATACCACATATGCTAGACTGTAAGTTTTTGTTTTTGTTTTTTTTTTTTAATGAATTTATTTAATTTTCAAACCTAGCATTGTGAAACAGCCTCTATTGTTCATGTATGTACAGATTGGCCGGTTGAACAATGCAGCATTTCCCTTGGCTCCATGGGATTTTTACACTCTCCCAGAATGAAGCAATTGCTACCATTCACTAGAGCAGACTTAATGCCTGTTCCTACACAGGCTCAGTTCCAGGCCTCCAGCTGAGCAGGAGCTTAGGGTAGCCATGAAGTGTGTGCAGTTGGAGATGGCTGTACACAGCTGAACCAGTTAAACTACTGGATGTGTTTTTGGATGCCAGTCTCCCATGCTGACACTGACTGAAGAGGGAAGGGAAAGACTATTCCTTTAGAGAAAAAATAATACATTTGTAACCCAAATAGGAAGAAAAACTCTCCCTGAAAGGACTATCAGGAAGGTGTGAGATGGAAATGGTACCTTCCCCCAATCTGCACAGATACAAAAGATCCAGAGAAAGCCAAGGGAAGCTGTGCAGCATTCACCCATTACACTGAAAAGCAAGAATAGAGAGGCTCACCACTTGTCAACAAAGATAGCATTCAGGAATACAGACATTATTTTTAGGTGTTTCATTGGTATCTGAATCAAAGTCACTTGTTCACAAGTTCTTGCTGTTCAGAAAGAAGTTTTTTGACAAAAGATGATGATATCAGCATTTTTTACTTAATGCTTGAAAGACTATGACCCAGAAAAGCTGTAATGCCTGCAAAAAAACCTGACAGCAGATTGCATATGGAGATGGTTTGGTATTTTCATTCATAACACGCAAGGACAATATTCTTTAAGGCAATTCTAAAAGTTGATGGTCTGGAGTAGTTTTCTCAGCTTTTTGGTTTGGTTTGTTTTTTTTTTCCCACCTGACTGTACATTTTCTTTTAGAGTAAGTTCAGCAGGAATATGTGTACACAAAAGCACAGCTATATCCTACTTATGTCCATCCAGTAAAAAAGCTGACAGCTCAAAGGGGCATTGAAAAGAATAGCTGACTGGCTGTGGTGGAAAGTGGTTTTTGTGTTTTGACTTAAGCAAAAGGCCTTTTCACCTTCAGTAATGTAATGTAAGGATGTCACAAAATCTTTTTACTCTTGCTCAGCTCTTTGGGAAGCAGTATTGGAATGATCTTTTGGAAGGTTTATTTTCCTTCCTCAAAATGAAGAATAAATGTCTTACATAGGACTTAGCCTTATTTTTGGGCTTTTTGATGATCTTAAGATCCTTCTTGTTGACAGAAATCATGTGTAGATGATCTAATAACTGTACTTCTGTGTTGTATGGATAGTTATGTCCATAAGGCATTTTGGTACATATCAAAATTAATAATTTTTACTCATATTAGGTTTGGACTCTGGATATAGTTCATACCAATTTCTTTTTAATATCATGTGTGGTGGCAACTTTTATTCCTGAAGTTAATAACATTCTTAATTAAATGCATAGAGGATAGATAGCCTACTCAGAACTAATCTATTTTTCCATATGTTTGGTACCCTATTTGGAAAGCATAAGCAGTTCTGAACAGTGCAATCAAATATGTCTCTCTCTGCTGTATCCTGGGTTAGCTATGACATAACTGTAAAGGAAGGGAACTTAGCTTTCTAAGACAAGTGAATATGCTACTTTTCAATAAGCAGTAACTTCTAGAGTTCCAAAAAGAAAAAAAAAATATGTACTCTGACTGGCCTGCAACCACTAACTTTTAACTTCAGTTTTCACAAAGAAGAAAAGTAATAACTGCATTGCTCAACCACCCACAGCAGGATTATATAGTATTATTTGTTCTCTCAATAATTTTTCAGAATAATCAACACAGGTGTTGCTTATACAGAACAAGGCAAATTATAACGTTTCATGTAACAAGTGCTAAGTATGCCTACTTAGTACATAATTTACATATGCAGAACCAGGTCTGAGTATTTATTACTGCTTTGCAAAGAGTTACAGAAAAAAAACTCTATATTTTTAATTTACTGGACTACATACTCAAGCCCTTGCAGCCAATTTTTTTTTTCTTTGCCATATCTTTCTTAATATGGTAGTCAGACCTCCTTCCATAAGTGCAAATTTGTAGCACTATCACCTCAGAAGGTACTGCAGAGCTGTGCTGCAAACATTTGCTCACAGAGAAGGAAGACCAACCTGTGATGCCACCTTTAAAAAATGAGCCTGGAATGGCTTTCTAACACTGGTTTCCACTGTGATGTTTTACTGGTCTGCCTGCTCAAACACATTGTGGTTATTTAAAAAGCATTTTCTCTCCTAACTTGTCTTGTCCTCCTTCAGTTTCTGGCACACGTGCAAGTGTGCTTGATCTGCTAATTGAGGGCTCCCCTCCACTTGCTGCAAGGGGGGAAGGGGCAGAAATAAAGGGGAAACATAGAGGACCTGCAGAGGTGCTTCTCTCACCACTTCTTACTCACTGTGGCATTGGCATGCTGGCTTTTATAAGAGCCCTCCAAGTGTGTTTGAATTACTGGGCATTTCCCCATCCCTTGTGAGGGAAGAGAAATGTTTGCAAAGAAGAACATTAAGTAAATTTAAAATATTCAATGTGTGATAACACTGAAACATAGCTCTTCTAAAAATAATGGGTGAGAGTGCTGGTTTTAGATTCATGTTAAATGCAGCAGTGTGAAAGGAAGTGTATTTTTTTACCAAGATCATGGGACTTTTTGAGGAAAAGATACAGGTGTGGCTTCATAGCTCTCCCAGTGTGGCTGTCACACACTAAGAGAGTGGGACAGCACCTAGACAAAGCCTGGTGCATATCAAGATGCATCATCAGCCAAGCAATTGCCTCTGCTATTGGACCCCTGAGCTCCCTTCACACTTGTAGGCTTTAAATTTTATAGAGTTTTACTGACAAGTAGGAACAAGTTGCCTTCAAACACTATCAAGCCTCATTTCTGTGCCCTGGTGCTGTGGACAACAGTTAAAGTTAACTGGAACAAACCAGAAACACAGCAGCAGTTTAAGGAAATGCACTGAGTTTATGCTGAACTTAATTATGCTCTTCTTTCCCCACTGTGAATTCTGGAACTTTTCTGATTTGTGGTGCTCTATTATTTTATGCATTCAGTTTTGGATTGTTAAATCAAGACATTCTTTTATTTAATCAAGAAAAAAAATGAAATATTTTGCCTCATTTTGAGCCAAAATCCTTTTACTAGGAAAAAACCATTATTTTGTTCCATTTCCTCTATGGTTCTAAAGGTTACCTCAGCATAAACTCATAGCTCAGTCCTTCCTTGGATTAAACTATTAAATGTTTTTTACCTTGTTGTGCAGTTTTATGCTGCAGAAACTCTGGTAAATTCAGCGATAGTGCATGATGTACCTTTGGAGAGAGAGAGGAGTGACATAAACACTCTAATATACACTCTCTCTGTAGAAATTTAATTTAAGCATTGCTTGTCATTGGTAAAGACATTTTCTTTAGTGAAGACATCCAAATTCTAAACTTGTTGCTGTAGATCTCTTGCCAAAGTCAGAAAAACCAAAATAGTTGTTTTGTTTTTTGGGTTTTTTTTAATGAAGACAAGTGTCTACACTCACTTGTTGCACAGACTGAGCGCAGTAATTTTGGAGACTGATTGAATTAAACAGGAGTTCAAAAGGCATGTGGAGCAATCCCTAGTGGGGTTTTTAATTTCTTTTTTATTCAGAAGTTTTTAAGGGTGGAGAAAGCCATTTGGACAGTGACACAGATGTACTCTGAAAGGAGTTTTAAATGCATTGACTGCAACAATAAATGGTTACTGTTTTTCCCTTCATGCTTTCTAAAGATGATGCATATTTAAATGAAATCCTGCTTTGAAGTAGGTAATTCAGAAGCCTGCTGTTAAAAGTATTTTAATCTTTCCCAGCATCTATCCTCTCACACACAAGGAGGATACTTGATTTAACTGTTTTAACTGATTTAACTGAAATTGAAGTAACGCATGCCAGGGGTACATGAATCACTTAATGAATTTTGACAGTAGAGATGTCTTCTCTCTGGCTTAGCAATCAGATTCAGAATTT
The DNA here is from genome assembly GCF_050655825.1 of Lonchura striata. Lineage (NCBI taxonomy): Eukaryota > Metazoa > Chordata > Aves > Passeriformes > Estrildidae > Lonchura > Lonchura striata. The sequence goes on along the minus strand of NC_140703.1, from coordinate 91,350,005 downwards.
TGTTTTTGAAATAAGAGTTGTGTGTAAAAGCCTTACTTTTTTCATATCATCTCATCACTCTTAAAATATGTAGTCATTGAACTATTCAAATATAGACTGTGTACTTTTTTAATAGCTTTGAGAATTATTTTGTATGATGATTTTTTTAAATGAATGTGTACTCTAATAACAAACCTTAAGATTTTACAGGAGTCACATTTTTAAGCAGTGTTTGTATACATTTTAACACTTTTTATATTTTCTATTATGATTTTGTATATTTTTATGTATACATAGTGTACAGATTTTTTCCTGTAAATAAAACATTTGTTTTCATTTGTTTAGGAGTGCTGGTCTTTTCATATTGCTTTAATTGAACAACACTGAAATACAGGTGGAACAAAAGAGGGAAGGTGCCTGTCAGTTCTGCCCACAATTTCAATGAAATCTGAAATGGAAATGGACAGTTTATCTGACAAGGAGGTATCACAGTAAACTACAGAAAAGAGACAAATATTGTAAAGCCAGATTTATTCTAAAGTGAGCATGTGTACCCGAGCAGATGTGCTAGGATTCCCTGGGAGAATGTAGTCACCATACTGCTCAGACAATTTCTGAGCAGTAAATTTCTGGTGATTGTCAAGCAAGGAGGTTGTCGATTGTCAGGTATGGAGGTCATGCTCTGATGACTTGGTGATGTACTTGAGATGCAGATAGATTTCAGCTAAATGGCTGAAGTCAAGGAATGTTCCATTTGTTCCAGTCAAGGAATCCAGTGTTGTGTTTAAGGGAGAAGAACAGTGTTATGTCTAAGGGAAAAGCTTTTTAATAAATTATTAATTACAATGAAAAACAGCTTACCAAAGGGAAAAGGTAACTTGCCCTTCAGTCTGTGATAAGTGCTGTATAATTCAACCACAACAAGCCTGATTACATCCTTTAAATGTGGGGCATACTGCTGCTTTTTAGTAGTACTTGAACTACACAGGTGCCTGAGTTGGGCCAGTGGAGGTGCTAATGAGTATTTTCATGCCAGGGACTCATCTTGAGTCCATGCCAACAAGACAGTTGGTTACACATTAGTGGGATAATAAAAGTTGGATTGCCATCATGTACACTCCTGGCAGACAGTAATCACACAGCTCATCCTGTGTATCACAGCACCTCCTGACAGGCATTGCTGAGGGGCTAATTACTGTCATGATATGCAAGTAACACCTCCCAGAAAACTCACATCAGTGAGATACTCTAGAGAATAAGCTGAATGCTAGGACCTACACATGAAGCAACTAATTGATACCTTTTAAATCCAGCAACTTTGCATTTTTATTTAAAAAACTAACAAGAAAATATGATCAGTGTGTTCCTGTCTATTAAATGCTCTGTCATCTTCACTCTCTGTGACATCAGAGAGGACATTGTCTCACTGCATTCAAACTGTACCTCAGTATGAGTTATAAATCCATGAATTGTATTACATGGGGTACAGAGGATATCTTGCTTACACACTATTCTTCAGCAGGGAGGTGTGACATTACCTTTCTGACAGTATCTCAGGCAGACTTGGAGGCAACTCATTTTCTGGTCTGTTACCAAAATTTCACTACCCTTTTTTGAACAACATGCCTTTGTTGGAGGTACCTTTTATTGTTTTACTCATAGAAGCCAGTTGTGTTTCACTTGAGTAGTTCTTAAGGGCATAGTTCTATTGACAGGTGACACTTCATACAGGCATTTTGGTCTGTATCTGGTTGTTGTGGTCTGGCTGAAAGACACATCTCAGGATTTTTAATTCAGCTTGGTGTCTTGACTGCAGCATGAACTTACTGAAGTGAACTTATTTCTCCTCTGCTCTGATGAGACCCTAACTCGAGTACTGCATCCAGACCTGGAACCCCCAGCATAAGAAGGACATGGACTTGTTGGAGAGGAGGCCCACAGAGAGGTCAGAGGTCTTGGGCACCTCTTTTAGGAAGAAAGGCTGAGACAGTTAGGGTTGTTCAGCCTGAAGAAGGCTCTGGGGAGACCTTCTTGTGACCTTTCAGTATTTAAAGTGGACTTACAAGAGACATGGGACAGGCTTCTTCTGGAGTTCAGCTTCTTTGTAAACAGATGAATCCCACAAATTTAACTGAGAAAAGACTAATGGGGTTATACTGCTACACTCTGAACCACCTCCTACCCTGTGTTATAGTCATCTGTATCATAACTGAAATAAGACAACTAATTTCCTCTGGTGACCTGTTTCTGCACATAGATAAATACAAATCAAATTTCCTCTTGGTTCCAAGATGCTGACAGGTAGGGGATAATTACTGTAGCAACAATTCCTTATAATCTTTTGATAGGACTCCAGAACCCTGAGGGTTATGGAAGGCAGGCAATAGGCATCACAGGTGCCTTGATTTAATGGAAGCAGCCAGAGGGGAAAACTACTGCCAGTGCTGACTCCAGGCAATGTCAGCTGCTGTTAATTGCCTTGCTCCCAGACAATTGTCTGAGTGCAACTGAGCTGCCTGATTAAAATATTTTACTGCCCCACCTTCTAAACAGTAATTGTTTTCCACTCTCATTTCTGGAGCACTGATGAATAGGTTGTACTGGCTGCATCCTGCACTGCTGCTACCACGTGCAGCAGGTATGTGTCCTGTGGAAGTGAGGCCCTCGGGGTGGGGGGTGGGAGTGTTGCTAATGAAAGAGGTTTGGGCAATTCTGCATAAATCTAGAAGGCTTTTTTTACCTTTAAGCATTGTTTAGTGATAGCAGTTGTAGGAAGCATTACGTGAATGTGCCTCAAGAAGAGTTCATGACTTGTGAGTTGTCTAATGTTCTGTAAACTAGGCAGCATTCTCAATCTAAAGTGCTTACACTTTGGACTAAGACAGGCAAAATGTCAATTTTTCATTTGCCAAATGAGAAATTTTTGGCAAATTAAGGCAAGAGACATGAACATGTGTCTTGGGCAAGCTAAAAGTGCCACAAGTCTACCCCTAGGCGCAACCCTACTGCCCATGAGGCACATAAGCCAGGAGATTTATATAAAGTGCTGTATCCTGAGCATGAAGAAGACAGATGATCAGAAAGGGAAAGTGGGGATGGTTTGGTTCTGGACATGTTTCTGAGCCTGCTTTTTCAGAAAAAGGGATAGGAGTCTTAGTTGATGCTTCCAACTGCATCAAGCACCATTACTTTTCTCCCCTAGCAATATTCCTCTTTGGAAGTGTTGGGTTGTTTTTCAGTTGTTTCCAGTGCTTGTTTTTGTCTATACAAATGAAATTATAAGCTATCTGATGGACCTAATTTGGACTTTACAAATGCATGAGGCTGAATGTAGCTGTTAGGACATTAGACATTTTAATGAGTAGTTGTAACATCCCAAGAAGTAGAGATAAGAAGAAAATGTACAAGCTGCTACCAAAATAATATTAACAAAGTTGTTCTATGGAGAAGAGTAAGGAAGGCAGAAACAACAGAGCATATACCATGTCTGAGAAATATTACCTTATTTCATGGTTATAACATGCTATTCAGATAATTATATTTAAATACTCCTTTTAGGTAAGTCCACATGGAACATGTGCTCCCATATAAAGTTAATAAAGTGAGAGATCAAAGCTGAAGGGATCATAAAGTGGGGATAGTTATTTTGTCAGAGGAAACTGAGAAAATTTCTTTACCCATATATAAGGGTAATAAGCATGGCTGCTGAACTTCAAAGGGATTGATTATGCACATGAAAGCAAATATTAACAATACTACTGTGTCTTCAATGCACACTGGTTTAAGACAGCACATGGTTGTTTTCAATGGGTTTATCACTGCAGGAAAAATAGGCCAGTTGTCATATGTATCTCATAAATGCACTTCCCTGGCCTTAAACAGAGTAACTAAACCCCATACAGTATATAATGCAAGTAGCATATGAAATTACTTTCTCCTACCCAAAAGAAACTTAAAGAGTTTCCTAAAGCAAGATGAGGAGCTTCAGTGAATAGCAAATAATGGATCCTCCCTCTTTTTCCTATTCCCATTTCATAAGTTAGAACTGTTTAGGGTTTTGCAGTGTGATTGATGGAACCTGACTAACAGAAGCAGCAGCAAATTTACCAGTCCCTACAGTAACATTCTATTTTGTAAGGAGAAATGAAGGGTCTATTACCACCATAATATGGGATGAGTGAATCCCAGATCATTTTAAAATAACTCACATTTTGCTGGAAATTCAAAGCATAACAATGAGAAGTATTTTGACACTTGAAAAATCTATGTGCTTGTTTAGTTACTGTCAATATGCTATTCTGCTGACCCGGTTTTTCTTGTGTTTTCAATTCTTCAGCCATGGACTCTAGATCAGCCCAAATGGATTAAAATGAAGACTGCAGCTGACTGTGATGTGTTTATGCTGGTATATTCCTGCCCCAATCTTGCTATGAATATAGTACCTTATTAAATATTTGTAGAAATGTGATGTTATTGTGTTGGGGGGGGGGGGGGGGTTTGATCAGGTGGTTTTCTTTTTGGGGGATTAGGTTATGAATTACCTGTCTTTGGCTATGTAACATGTCTAGGGAAAGTAAATCTTTCAGATGTTCCTTACAGCATTTCATTAAGGCTGAGACCCAGAACACTGCACAAGAAAATCCAAAGTGCGAAGAGAAACTTCAGCAGCTCTTGGGCATTTTACCTACTGATTCTTCTTCCTTGGCACTAATTCATTCCACCTCTGGCTAAAACATAGGTTCTTATAAGCCCCCTTCTCCCCCAGATTTCCTGACTACCTGCCTTGTTGCCCAAAATTATATTTTCATCAATTGCTATGAATGAGATATAGGAAGTTTTCTGATATGGGAATGCTGGAAGAACCTTTTAATTGCCAGATATGCATTCTGCTGCTGGATGAGGGCACTTAATATTTTATCAAGACATAAGAACCACCGTACAATAAGTGGTGGGTATAAAGGATGAGGACTAAGTCTTCCCTGGGTTTTACCTTTTTCTTGGTTTGCAGGCAATTAGGTATTGGTTTTATCTGAGGCAGAATTTAAATTACCGAGAGGGGGTTGGTTTGTGACGGTGTTTTAGTAACAGTCATTTTGTTTTATGTGTGAGTAATGCAATAACAGAACCCATTGGGCTGAGAAATCAGAATTTACATTCTGACAGAATTTTTAATTCTTCTATAATTTCTTTCTCATATTGAACAAAACAAGAACAAATTATCAAAAATTCCGGACAAAACCCCAGACTGTCAAAATATCCAGTAGATGTCTTTATGGAACTTCATATATAGCTCAACTTTATAGCTCAACTTCATTCTGACTGTTCCCCTATAAATTAGATCACTGGGCTGGGCTACATTTCACTGCATTTCCTCCCCCTCACTGAGCCACTGCTGTTCCTGCACATGGGAGATGAAGTCTGGTAAGAGAGCTTGATCTGCTGGTTGAGGGATAGTGTTCTTCACCTTGGTTCTTTGACAAGAACCAAGGTGTAGAAGCTTAAGCATGGAGATCTGGGCTGAAATGTCCTTTTTTTTTCCCACTGAAAATAAAATTGGCCAAATTAACAGCTTGTCTAATATTGAAGAAGCTGTATTTCATACTGAGAAAATGCTTTATTAGGAAATTAACTAACAAGTGACAAACATGCCTAGTTCTTGTTTTCAAATTCACATAGAAATTCCTCAATTTTGAAGCTGGTGCTTGCTGTGAGAGAGGTGAAGAGTGGTGAAGGTGAAAAGGAAGACAAGTGATATAAGTTTTTGGTTGACTTTGAATCCTGCTTGTAGTGAATTTCTATTGGCCTAAAGCCAGCAAACACAGAAGTCCTGTAAAGCCTTAGGTGAGTTGTAAGGTCTTGAGTAAGTGTTTTCCCTGTAGGGTTTGAACATTACATTGAAGCAAGGTCATCCATAAAGTACTCAGCATGCAATAGTTGTTCCTTATGTAGCAGACCTTTTGTGTATATTTCTGTACACCCATTTCTGAAAACATGATTCTAATTTAGATAAAGGGATTTAAGAGGCCACTGTAGAGCCGATGTTCTTGTTTTCAGTTCAGATTGCAAAGATAATAATAATCAAGAGTGTTAGACAGAGCTAGACTGCAAACAAGACAGAAACAAGAAATAACTCCTACTACTCTATAACATCCAGTGAATGCCTAAACTGTTTCCCAAATGAAATAGCCAATTCCAAGCATGAATACCAAAATTATAATCTGAATATTTGTTTTGAATAGGAAATTCTAAAAAGAACTAAACTAGTTCACACTAGCAATGTGGGGGTAGAAAGTGATCTGTTTATGGTGTCCCAGTATAAGGAAAAGACAACTACCAAAAAAGAAGGGCTTTTTGAGGAATACAGGTTTATAAACTAGATACAAATACATTTAGTTTGAGAGCAGTTATTATACTAAACATCAGGGAACAAAGCTCTGTAATAGCTTCTACTTCAAAAGACAATGAACCTCAAATTTATTTTCATTTGGACACAGATTTCTGAATTGAATATAATGAAAAGGGGGTTATTCTAATAAATTACAGGCCCAGTACAGTTTTATATTGTATTTTCCACACTGTGGCAATCATTATTTCTTTGAGTACAGCAGATTTTTTTTTTGTCCTGGAAGAAGAAGGATATTAGGATAAAATCATAAAATAAAGTTCTACAGATTTGAATTAGAATTGTCAAGCAAGTTCGTGAGGGTCTGTGCACTGATCCAACCTTTAATCCTCAAATGTCTCCTGCTGTAAGACTAGGATGATGATAATCATATGCTTCAAAAGGATACCAAGGATTAACTCAATTAAAGATATTTATTTAGTGGAGGTTACATAAATGCTGAAAAATATTCTCTGTCTAGGAAAACTCATTTTGGTTTTTCTCCATCCATCTAATCTGAAAAAATTGTTGCTTCATTTTGTAGTAAGATGCATGACTGTAAAGATATGCCTGGTACACACAGTAAAACTCTGAGAAGTAATCTCATCTGGCACAATATTGTAGAAAAAATGTGATGCAATTTTAGTATTGTGCCACTACCATACAACAAAAGATTACTCAGTTATTGAACAGGAGAGGTAAATTAGAGGCTCTGTCCCTGCCAGGGTTACACTTACTTTTTCAATATTTTTTCATCTGTTGAATTTGATTGTCCTCATAAAGCAACTAAATTCTTTGTTTATCTAATATGCTGTATTGCACTGCATTACAGAATGTTGCATTCTGTTTTCTTCGCCTGACCTGTGCTTGTATTCAGCTTTGAAATGGTAAGTAGTACCAAATGCTTCACTGGAGTCCTAATTATAAAATGTAACAGTGGACATATTATAGAAAACCAGGAATGTTAGAATTGAAATGGGGAACTCTTAGGCTAAATAAATGCTTGACCTTTACCAAACCAAGGTGTGGACTAAAACTGAGTCTGATCCCTGACCTGCCATTGCAGTTTAGACCACTGAAACAGAAAATTCTATGACACCCATTCAGTGTGGCTTGGCAGTGCCATTTTGAAGAGTAGCTCAAGTTTAGACTACCTGTGGATCACATATGCCTTTGTAGGACTTTAACTGTCCACACCAAACTTGGAAATCAGTTCAGAATGAAAAACTTAAATGCCAAGTGCTTTCACACAACTTCTAGATCACACTGAAGAAATGGAAAGTATGAAGCAAGATGGCTACTATTTCATCCTTTTCCCCTCTGTATTTCTTTCAGGACTGGCTGAGCTCTTGACCATTCAGACTCTCCCTTGAGGACAGATGTACCTGTGAAGCCAGCAAAGAAACACCACTTTGGTTGAGCTTCCTATGAAGTCTCTTGCAACAACAATGATGCTACCTAGGGATCTTGTTTATAAAAATCCTAACACCTTTTTCTTAGCTGTGAACATACAACATTTCTTGCTCTACAGTAAGCTCTGAATACTGTAATTTTCCATTTATCTATCAATCTATCCTGCAGGTTTAATGTTACAGGTGGAAGTGTAGGAAAAACAGCGGATTGTAAAAGAAGTTCTAAAACTGCCCGCACAGCTGTAGGCTGATCATGATAGGCAAGGGCAAACTATTTGACTGAAGCTGTTTTCCCTCTACTGGAGAAAATTTGAGATATGTAACCCTAAAATTTATCTGAATCCTTAAACAGTTTGTTGTTTGTTGCCTTTTGGGTCGTGACAATAGTTCTAGAGGTCAAGTCTTCACCTACAGCTATTTCCTTTCTAGCCCTCAAACAGGCAGCAATGTAAATCTCCTGTCATTCAGCTATTGCAGTTTATGCTGATTTATTTCCCTGTATGCACTAGGGTTGGTGTGACTCTGGCCCCTTCTATTGACCAGCACGGCCTACCAGGTTGTCAGGAAGCAGCTGAGGCAATGTTCCCTCTTCTCTAAGCTAATCACATTGAAGATACACTAGAGTGGACATGTCCTCTTAAATGGAGAAACAGCTATACTTTTGTTTTAAAATTTGCCTGGTCCAAATATAACAAAATGCTTACCTGTGTCATGCCTAGGGGGTTTATTCTAAATTACACTGATCACGTAAACCTTTGAAGAAATAGGTTAGTCCATCCAGGTTTAAAGAATACATGGAAGAGACAAGAAAAGACCTATTACATACCTCATATGAAAAGATTACTTCTTGTATGATAGAATGTTATCATGGGTTGGGTTGGAAGGGACCTTTAAAGATCATCTAGTCCCAACCACCCTACCATAGGCAGGGACATCTTTCACCGGATTGTGTTTCTCAAAGCCCTGCCCAGCCTGGACAACCCATATTATCATCCTCATTGTGAAAAAAAGAAAAAAAAAAAAAAGAAATTTATATCCAATATAAATCTACCTTCTTTCAGTTTAAAAGCATTACCCATTTTTCTGTCACTACAGACCCAAGTGAAAAGTCTCCATCTGTCTGCCTTATAGTCACTTTAAAGTCAACATCTCAGCTTCACTCTCTTTGGAGTCTCCTCTCTTCTCCTTTCAGAAATGTCTTTTGCAGGGTGGATATGGACTACAAAAGGATTCCTTCATCTTTGTTACAAACCCTGCTCACTGCATTTTCCCCTTGATTTCTGACCCATTTATTTCTCTTCTCTAATGTGGAGGTCTCTTCCTACATCTGTGAAGCCTCATGTTTCTCTGTTGCTATGAAAGGAGCAATACAGGAAGAGACATTAACATATTAGATCCTGTTTAAAATAAGATTTAAAGGGATATTGCTGCCCTTCACTTTCTGTGTCTTCCAGATAGATCTTTTAAGTGGATTTCATTTCCATTAATGCATTCCCTAGCTACAAATTGAAAATCATTATGTAGTTTAAAACATGTGCTTATCCTCTTTGTATTTCTCTTCATCATTCATCTGTATTAGTTTTTAACTTTATTCAGTATTTTGCTTGCATAAGAGGTGATCTGGCTTCCTGCTCCCTAGTTTTGCCCTGGATCTAAAGGAAGAAATTTCTAAACCCTTCTGTAATACTGAAGCCAGTCCAGGACTGGTAGAACATGTGAACATAGACAAGAAGTATCAAAGGATATAGCCTGGGGCAGCATGAAGTCTGATTGGGATTGATTGGAGCCCTTGAAAAGTGCCCAAGTTATTTACCTGAAATGATCTTTTTGTCATGAGCTGCAAGAGAAATTCATAAAATAATTTAAAACTTACTGTGTGAAATGTTATTATACCTCATGACAGCAGCAAAGGTGCCCTTGAGACCTTCTCATTGCCCCTCTGTTTTAAAAAGTCAACTCTATATGTTGGTAGAGAAATAAAGTCAAAACTTTTCTGAGCTATACTATTGTAAAATATTCTGCAGTAAGATATCATTTTGACTTGACCTATTTTAAACTGAAGAGCTCAGGTGTGCCATTCCATTTGGACTACTAATTACTCAAAGAAAGCTTAGCAACCAGTGAAAGAGGGAAAAAAAATGCAGATCAGAAGTATTGAAATCTATGTGAATTTTAATGAAAAATTATAACAAGATAATAAATTCTATAGTAACTCTACAAATCTCTCAAAGGTTTGAACTAAGCAAACAAGGACTCTTTTCAGGACTTAATAGAAATGTCCCAATTTATATATAAAATGAGATTTGGCACAATTGTCCCTGAATTATCTTTCTGGATCGGTAGTTCTGTGTTCTCACACAGCTAAAATACCTTATCTTTCTAAACGTGAAAATGAGCAACTTATAAAATACACTGTTAACTTGCACACATATTCTTCCAGCTTTAAAAATTAGCCATTACTTTTTGCTGAAAATACTGAAAACTGCAAAATACCCCATGAAAAATGACTGAAAATATAGCTGTTATAACAGCTAGTGGAAGAATGTTAAGGTTATTTTTTTTTTATCACGATCATGTGTATCTCCCTTTCCCAAAGCTCATATGCATTTCTCCCTGTTCAGTGCAGAAGGTAAAATCAAGAAGGACTGAAAAGGAGTGCTAGAAAACCGCATATACAGAGAACAAATAGATTATTATTATGGACAGAAAAACTCTTTGTTATTCATCTGGCAGCCAAAGTCCCTGGAAGAGGGGGTTGGCCTGAGCAACAAGCCACTTATTAGGTAAGAGAAGGTGGCAGAGCTTCCTGGGAGTTCTCAGAGCCATAGCAGAGGCACCTCGGAGGTGTCTGATGTGTTATGTTGGGCTCAGGTCCCTAAGTACATCATTATCATTATCATTCAAATCTCTTCAGGAAAAAAAATAAAGATGTCTTAGTTTTTATCATTCTTTCTCCTTAATTTCTCCCTTACCCATCATCCTCCACTACATGATAAATTTGGAAAGGTCACAGTAGTAATGACTTTAAGGTAAGTGTGTATATTCTTTTGAGCATCACTTCTCAAGATCCTTGGGGAAAATGACAGGGTCACCTGTTTTTTAAAAGTGCAATGATATTAATACAAGAAGACAGACACTAGAAATCAAATCAAATCAGGGACTTATATTCATATTTAATATATCCCTTTCCTCACACTGTCCCGCCTTATTTTGCTCAGAGGCACTTTCTGACACCAAAAATAGCACATTACTGATCACATGGTGTGAGTGGAACTTTTATCCAATTGTAATATGCAATAGAGTATTAGATGTGCTAGCCTGAGTTTCAGTAGTCCAGGGAGGCTTAGGTGCACTATCTAAGCAACAAAAAATGTGAAATAAATTAGTGTAAAGCTCATGAGCTGCATGGGAGCAAGGCTATTTTGCTTCAGCGAAGATTGTGACTTGTAATCTCATCTGCAGTTTTCAAACAATTGGTTCTCTAGATCTATAAGTGATACAGGTTTAAACTTGACTTAGATTTGGCTGTCAGTAGCAATGCAGGAAATTTCTATTTTCTCTGCGTGCCATCTTCAAATTTTGTGAAATGAGTGGAGATTCACTCAATCTCATTGTGATTTTATCCATAACCACACCTTCCTGAACACTCATTATTAGTATCTTGACTTCGTTATCAGTAAAAAATGAATTTCTGGTATGTAAAACAAGGTTAACCTCTGAAGCTGCCACAACATTAGGCTATCCAGCTAATAATCTCTGTTTCTTAGTGCAGTGTGTCCTCATGCACAGTTATACCAGCCAGAAAGCACTTCCGTGTTGGAGTTCCTGTGCTGTTTTGTGGAACACACAACACCAGGATTCTCCCAGTGATCATCTCCTCAGCAGCAAACCCATGGCTACAGACAAACTCCTTATCTCCTGAGTGAATGCTAAATACTTGCTTGCATGTAACATGTGAAAGAGCAGGTTTCTGTCAGCACCACCCTGCTGAAAGGAAGGTAGTCAGAGGTGTCATTAAAAATCTGTTTGGGGTGACTGCATGGGTGAAAGTTTGAACAGTGGGAACTTGACAGGGATGTGTGATGGGAATAAAAGACACTGAGAGAGGTAGGAGAAGATGAAACAAAATCTGCACAGCTACATTAACTAATAATTATAAAGGACTGATGCACTGAAAGTGTAAGCATGCTGACCTTGCCCAGCTACCTGGCTGTGTGCTGTCTTTTTGGGACCTGACCCTTGGAGAAGCTGCCCCAGGCACAAACACTCATATTGTCATAAAGAGAGAACAGGGAAAATGGGATTTCCTCTACTGTCTCCTCCAGCTTCACCCCAGCATCATTTGGTCTCAGAAAATTTAGTGCTTTAGTTTTGTCCATGAATCTTGATGTCTGCCTGGCATGTTATCAGCCCAGTAACACTCCAGCTTAAACGTGCATCTTTCTCCTCCTGGAGGACAGCACAGGAAGGAGGACAGTAGCATACCTCATGCCATTCCATCTGAGGGAATTCCTGCAGCTGGAAAAAAATTCTCTATTTTCCTCAATGATTTACCATCTCAGGTCAGTGCAGTAGTCAAAGCCAAAGACAAAACTCTTTCTCTAGATTTCCAGGACCATGAAAGTGACTCAGGGACTGCTTCAGAGTTAATTTAAAGATGAGCTCTGTAGGATGAGTTTTAAAGCTGACTCAGAGGCTGATGGTTCCACAATACTCTGCAGAGATTTATGACAGCTGGAAGCTAAAACCACAACTGCAGTCAACCATTTTCCAATCTTTGGGGCATTTCCCAGAGCAAAAAGACTAATACATAGAGAGCTAATAATTATGCTATATGTTCTGTTTATTTTTAAGGTGCAGGAGAAAATACCATACTGTGGTATCTCACATCTGCAAACAGGGAACTGTGAAAAATGCAGGCCAGATAATTTCTGTGTCGGGAGGCACCAGTCTTCCGTGACAATTCTCAGCTAAGCACGAAGAGAGGAAAGCTGAGTGCCAGGAAGATTAACAACTTCTTCTCCTGAGGTGCTGTGTTAAATTTACAAGAAAGTGTGAGAACAGCTACAGAGGTGCCAAGAGCACCAATGACGCATTGTATGGGGATGCTACTATTGTTCCTGTTCTGAAAGCAGGAGGAACAAAGGGATGGGTTCCACCTTCTTGAGTGAAGCACATTGCTCAGTGTAAATTAAAACCAATTATTTTCACTGCTAATACACAGTGGACTATCAGAGGAGAGCTGCAGGTTAATGTTGCACATTAGCTATAATTTTGGTTTGATTGGGAAAAAGTATCTATCCCAAATTTGACCAAGTGCCTCCCTTTCAGGGTTGCTCATGACATCTTCATGTGCAAAGACAATGCCAAAATGTAGCTGCTATCAATGTTATAACCTGCTCCAGTGATCACAGCACTATCAGATTATCTCTCAGTCAAGGACCTCAGTCAAGTTGTTCAGAGAATAAAGAAGCAAGACAGATGCTGCTGTTAAGAAGTTTTCATAAGAATCATAAAAGATAAGGGGAGAAAGTTACTGTTTTTCTTCAGCATTAACACTTTTCAAATGGAATATTTTATTTGCTTCAGTATCAGCTGAAACTAGACTTTGGAAATTAAGCCCTGGTCTTGGGGAAGGCAATAGAACTTTCTTCTGATTTCAAGGAGGTTTCAAATCTTGCTTGAGATTTCCCCTCGAATTCCAAGAGTAAATTCTTTTGTTGTTTAAGAAATTTAGCTTAGATGAAGCAGGCCAAGTATGATCTCAGGCTGTAGCAAAACTTGAATATATTTGGCTGTTATATTTAACTCTTCCCTTGTCTCAGTTCCATTATAATATATTGCTGCTGTTGATAAATACTAAGGATGGGCTCCAGCATACACTGAGCGAGAAAAGATAAAGGGTGTTTCTTTTCTTTGTAATAATATAATTGACATAATAAAGAAAGAAAACTGAGAACAACCTCTAACATAATCTAATAAAAAGAGTTTTCACAAACTATGCATATTTTTGCAGATTTCCTACTGCAAAACACTTTCAAAATTTCCAGATCTGCCATTATCAAACTTTAGAGTCAGAATTGTCAACACAGAAACATTAGAAGGTTCACTTTGGAGTACTGACAATGACATTTACAGGATAAGGGACCTGAACTGTATATAGGTGATTTAGAATATGCCTTGGTGCTCATGAGACAAAATTCATTATGTATTTTGGCATGTTGCTGAACTGTGAATTTAACAGTAAGGTTGTAGATGTCCACAAAAACAATAACTGCAATGATATTTTGTTTCAAAGGGATCTATCATGATAATGGTATTTACAAATGGTCTCCTTTATTTTGTTTTCAAGGTCATGAAATCCCTTTGTTTCCTTGTCCATTTTTCCCTCCACTCCTCAACCTCACCAAATGTTTGAGTATTCTTGTAAATGCTTTTGGCAACTAACTCTGAAGGATACAAATTAATACCCAGTGTGCCCTCAGAAGAATACAAGTAATTTCAGTAAGAAAACATTTTAACGTATTTCTTTTCTTCCTATCTAGCAATATGTTGTTGTTTGCAAACACTTCCACTCCAAGACTCCAGTAGTATTGTTTAGACAAGCTTTCAATCTCCTTGAAAATATATCTATAAGACTGGTAGTCACAATGGTCAAGAATGTCTGATAGACCCTGAAGAAAATACAAGTTAAAAATAATGCATGTCTTACCTGCTTATTCATAAGTATGTAGATAATGGGGTTGCAAACAGTGCTGCTTTTTGCTAGGATGGAAGGTATGATGCTTGTAATTGGAGTCACAGCGCCCGGTTTTCCAAATGTTGCAAGTAATGCTATAACCCCATATGGAATCCAGCACACCAGATAACAGATAACTGTAGTGATCACCATGAACAGGACGTGGTATTCTCTTTTGCGGGCAGCATTCTTGTGGATTTTTCCAACCTAAGGAAAGGTTTAAAAAGAGATAAAATTTAACAAGCGCAGCTGTTGGATTGACTGCATGAGCAAACTGGGACTATTGATCTTGGATCAGCAATAGCAATCAACACTGTAGTTCCAGAAGCAAAACAAACACAAACACAAAAGTGATTGAATGCAGTGAAGAGTTGTATCATCTCCATCAGGCACTAGGGAAGCTTTGCAGAGACCACACTGCATGCCAGCATAAACCAGAGTCCCAGTGGGGGTTGGAGCAAATGTAGAATGGTGTCAAAGCATCTAGTCCTCAACAGATGTTAAGTCATCTGCAGTTGCTTTTAAGGTATGGAATTTTGTGCAAATGTACCATGTTTTCATTCAATTTATGCTGGTACACAGAACTTGCTTGGAGGGAAGAAGCTTTACATAGCATATGTGAACCACCAGAAGTATTTTCTGTTAAGGGTGTGGAAATAGCAGAGCAACATTGGGACTGTACTTAGTATCTCTGTCCTTGGATCTTTTCAACACAAGATAAAGCCTCAGCTGGCCTGGCACAGTGTTAGCCATGGTCATACTTGGAGTGGGAGGCCAGAGAATCCTTGCTGAATCACTTGATGAAATTTTAAGTGGTAGGATTCATTCCTTCTAGACTATTTCTTCCAGGTACTTAACCCTTTTGGTAAAAGGGCTTCACTCCTCATAATGATCAGAAATAGGTTTTTGTGTTCTTAAAAAAAGTGTGTTGAATGCTGATTCATTGTTGTTCATTGGGGGTTTTTTTCAGGGAAATAGAGTAGAATTGGCAAGACAGGAAAAGCAGATGTAAATGAGCAATTTCAAGGTGATGGTACAAGAGTATATTTTATAACTATGAATTTGCTAGCAGTTACAGTGTGTAGGCAATTCTGCTGTGGAAGTATTTATAATCTGTGCTTCAAAATTTGTTCTCCTTTAACCTGTTCTGGATTGAAGCATCATGCCCTTTGGGAGTCTAGATCTCTAAAATAAAACTTTTACATTAATATAACAGCCAACTTTTAAGCCTTGGTGCAAATACTGAGTGCAATGCAGCTGAGTGCATTGGTGGCAATAGTGAGGAATGCTCATTCCCTAAAAATCAAAAGCAAACTCTGCTAGGAGGTTAATTTTGAAGACTCTCCGCTGACTCTGGATGGAAACTCAGCTCACTGTCCTCCTGAGGTTATTCCTCAGCTTTACCACAGTGTGTGTTTAGCAAACCCAGATGTGCCAGCAGGACTTCAGGGACTATTCAAATGTTTGAACTATATTGATTGAGCCTTGTACTCAGCCAAATCTAATTTATGTCCACTTTAAGGTCTTTTTGCCTCTTGAATGCAGCATTTGAGAGTAAATTGCACCCAGGGGAATTAAGCCTATGTAAAACTGCAAACACAAATAAGCAAAAAAGCTGCTCTGTGTAATTGAACACATCCAAACTTTACTTAATCAAATAATAATAATAATAATTATAATAAAAGTTTTAAATCAATAGATCTAAACTGATGCAGGTAAATGAATAGAGCACAGTTTAAGGTGGAAGCCACCAACCATCCAAGTCAAATGTCATTTTCTGTTGCCTGACACATACCTTGTGCATGCCAAGGAAATAGACCTTTTTCTACCTCTTTGTAGTGTGGGTCTTTTTGTATAATGTATGTGTTTATGTATCAGATTGTGAGTTAAACACATACATAGTGACCCTATAAGGCAAAGTAGTATGGTTACAGTGTCCTTTTAGATCATTATGACTCTAGGCTTCTAGAGTGCTTGGTTCTATCTGGAGTTTCAGTGGAAATGTTCCTGTAAATGAAGCACAAATTAACTTTGCCTGCCCAAAACTACTAAGAATTTTTCCTGACTGTTCTTAATGATTTTCCACAAAAAGGCAATAACAAAATAAAATCTGTCCTTTCTGAGAAGATTTGGACTACCTTTTTTATAAGACTGCAACCTGGTTTTTTGTAATTACTTCAGCTTGAAAAAAAGACTAATAACAGAGAATGGTCCAATCCTGTTGCTTATTTTAACTAAAGTTTTCATGACTAATGGGAAATTTCTCTGACTGATGAATCTAGGATCCCATGTAAGCTGCAGCTATGCTACAGATTAAATATTAACCAAAGAATGCAAATCCCCAGTTAGCCATGGCATCCACAGCTGAAGATCTTCAATAAACACAGAAGAATCAGGCAACACATTTTTGCTCTGAGTTTAAATATGTGTCTAGAAGAGTTTTCAAGAATTTACCATCTGCACAGACAAAATAGAGACCAGAAATGAAGGAAAGATGTCTAAAAGTAGAGTGGCTATGGATGTGATTTTGGCATGTATCCTTCCACTTTTACATCTTTAGGTCATTTCCATAGGAAGGGAAGTTTTGAAATCATGTACCATATTTGTCATCACACTCTTGGTTTTGTTGTCTCTGTAGTTTTGCAGCCCACCTTTAGAAGGTGTTACCTTAAAAATTTGTCTGTTTTATAGGTACTGGAAGGCATCCAGCAAAATATAACTCCAGTTCATGTAACCTACAGAAAGATTACACTTCTGCAGGTGAAATAGCAGCAGAAGTTTTAACATTAAAATAATTCTATTTGTTATTTTAAAATTACTGGACAATTTAAAGCAATTTCTACTCTGCATTTTCAGTAGTCAAATGGAAATGACTCCCTGGATATCCAACTGGTAGAAGAGCATCAGATAGTGATGACAAATAATAGATTCAAACAATGATCTAGAAAAGCTGAGCTTATAAATGTGAACATACAGGGTGTATATAATATGAATTTAAAATACTTAGAAGATCTAAACCACATTTTAAAGTGGGACAAGAAATTCTGGCCCATTGGGATCAGATTTTATTTATGTAGGATTTGCTGTAAATTCAGCTATTTTCTCTAGGACAAATATAATCTGCCAAATTTAGCAGCATAAAAGTTGGGAAACCACTATAGTTAATGAAAAGAAGACTGGGGAATTGGTTGTTGAGGGATTTTTAATGAGGAAATTGTGTTTCTCCCCTACTTTCATCCCCGGAAGTAGCAGAAATGTTTTGGTTTTTCAGAACTCAGCTGGAGGCAGTGACAGGGAAGTTTGTCTAATCTCAGGCACTGAGTGCAACAGTGGCACAATTAGCTCTGGTCTGGATTTGCCCTGCAGCCATGCTGCATCTCACATATATCCAACACTTTCTTCAAGTCAATTTGACACAAAAAATACCACCACTAGATCACTAGGGCAGCATGCTGAGTACATACATTAGATGTGACAGGCCACAGAGCGTGGGAGAAGCCAGGGTAGTGAGGAGGTTGGAATGGTAGACGTGTCCTCAGAAGGAGACCAAGTGACACATTGATTGGTTGACCTCAAAAGCTGCATCAACAGCTGATAAGATGTAGCAGATACATTACTCACCAAGTGATGGGCTGCATTACTACTCCATGTTTTGGAAAAGAGCATAGAAAATTTCAACAGCACTGGTGAAATTCTGGAGAGGTCATAAACCAAAGACAAGGGGACCTTACAATGTGGATATGGAGTTTTTGCTGTAACTGTGGAGATTTTTAGGTTAGAGATTAAAGAAAGATTCAAAGTATCTGTTGTGACATGTACCCTGCAAGGACAGAGGAAAGCCTTTAAACTGGATGCAGGCAAAAGTGTGGGCCTGTCACAACAAGGACCCACAGAAAATGTATGACCTAGAGGAAACTTGACTTTCTCTAGGGAGAACAAGTCTGTCTTTTCCTTGAAGAGAAAAGACAATGGGTCTGTCCTTGCAGCAAACAAGTAAACCTTCCAAATACATAAACACTGTTGTACAGTGGTATGGGAGATAATAATAGGACTGTAGGTCACAGGAAATTATTTTAAGGTAACAGGTTCTGGTTACCCAATTTAGGCATTATGGCTGTCAGTCCAGACCTCGTCACTGTCCAAATCAATGGGTTCAGTCAGCCTGTTCCTGGAGGCAGCAGCCATTTGGCAACCACAGCTGAGTCCATGGGTTTTCGTCAGGCCAAACACTGGAGCTTTCCAGCCCAGACAAAAGAAGACAGCAGCTACATGCCTCTGGTCAGGGATTTACTGCTTTAAATATATTCTTCAGGCATCAAATAGCTTCATATGGAGAAGAGCCCTGAGCAGTGCCTTAGCCAAGGGGACAGCCTGCCCCTTTCTGTGCTCCAGAGCCAAAAGTTTCACACACTGCAACCCCTTGCTCAGCTCTCTCTGGATTTATCTGTGTATGACTTATGGGAATCCTGGTAGCCCTTCCTCTATTCAGAAGAAGGCACAGGTGCCAGGGAAGATCTGAATGGTTGTGCATTGAGATTGTGAGGCAACTGCAAGGCCCACAGTGCCAGAGGCACATATCCAGTCAGTCCATCATATTCCCATCACCCATGGACAAGATGGAGTTTTTTTATATATGTAAAGCTAGGGAGCTGGGCCAAAGTTAGTTGTTAAGAAGGGGAATCTTCAATTATGAAGATCTGAATTTGGAATTCCCCTGTGTTTTCTTTTTCACATTTACCCTAGTCTCTTCTCCTTACTTAATGTGGCTATGTGCCTTTTCTCATAAAGCATTTCCTTCATATTTTAACTTCACCCATTTTAAGCTGTGAACATCTTTAAAAGTTACTAAGACTGTATGGCACCCCATCCATCTAACCACTAGAGAGAATATGCACTACCCAGATCCATTTCAAGCAAGGGACATATATATCTTAGAAATCAGAGATCCTGTTTCTATGTTTTGTCCTTCAAGTCACTTTCTCTTTCTCCAGCTATTTATTAAGACAGAAAATAGTATCAGTTACTATACTCTGTGTATCTAAATAGTGGATTCTGTAAACATCCTTTATGTATGTCACTCTAAACAAGCAATATGGAAACAGGGCACAAAGTGCTTTTTTTTCATCACGGCTAATACATTATTCCTGGATCTGTATTTGTGCATCTTACACTCATATAACCATGTTTACTTCAGAACTGCACAGTGAAGAAAAGGCTATTTATGAGCAGCAGTGTTTGTTGCCACTAGCATCTTTCAGTATCAGCTATAAGTACTTGTTTTGACATGATCAAGTATTCGACAGGACTACCAAAACCACACATAAGTAAAATATTCATAACCATCTGAGGGAAGTTTGCCAATCTTTGAACATTTAGTCTGCTATGGATTCTTGAAATGAACAGAAGGCATCTAGACATTTTATGCAAAAGCTGCAGTAGAGGAAAAAGCTGGAAAAAGATCATTTTTCTTCTACCATGAACCAGTCAAGGCTACAGAAAGAAAAGAAAATCAGACATGGCCTCTGTTTATTGGTATGAATAAAACTCTACTAAACCTTGCAGTCAAACTAAGCAGTGACTGAAATGTCAGTTGTGATGAGCTTTCTCCTCTCCCATCTCTGTGGATTCTGTCCTTGGGCAAAATAAGGAAAAAAGGAGGGAAAAATGAAGCATGTAAGGCTCTATATAGCTGTAGGAAACATCTATCTACCAAGTAATCTATTTCTCAGTGTGAGGTACCCCTGATCCAGTACTGTACTGATTAATAAAAAGGGAGCTTAAATACTTTGTTGTTTAAAATAGGCAGTCCTGGAAAAAGAGGGTTCACTGGCTTAAAAAGTAAATGCTTCCTTTGTTAGTAGTTTGGTGGCTCAGTTTAAAATGAGTGAACACTGAAGAGATGTATTGTCCTGTGGAAATGGAGAGTGAACAGAAACATCTGTTTTGGGTCATCTTAGAATTCAATGGGCCTTGACTCTACAAAGCATTTACACTTATATATTCAGTGAGAAAACTGAGATTTAAACATGCACATGAGCATTTTGCTCAGCTGGGGCCACATAATGAGGTAATAGCAACAAATACAGAAGGCAGAGCCATAAAACCACCCAAGGGGCCATATAGCTAATTACTTTATGTCATTGTTAAATGTAGGAATTTAAGTCCACAGGAAGGATATTTTATCAGCTGAAGACTGGTTTTATTGTAAATTTTTGTTATTGAAATGGGAATTAGCTGCCTCAGTGCCTCAAGGTGAAGCGATGCTTTAAATACAAAATTCATGGCTTTGTACATTGCCCTTAAAGCATAACTGCTATTGATGCTAAAATCAGTCAAGTTATATTGTGGACTTAAGGAACACTATAATCCTCTTAGATGCAGGATTTTTTTTTCTACAGCTAAAGGGCTTTTAGCAGCAATTTGACTAACACAGTGAACACATTCCCATATATTAAACAAGGAGCTCATGGTGTCGCTCTCATCATTGATAATTCATGTTTTATCCTGACCTTCTTTATTCATTGTGTACTTTCTAGCATCAGATTGCATAAGATTAAAGGTATATATGCTCACTATCATTTGGGTTGCACTAACAGTTTGGTTTTAGAAAGAGAAGTCCATTAGATACTCTTACAAGGAACATCAAAGTCCAAATCCTGCCCTTGCACAGGGCAGCTCAAATAATCTCACCATATGACTGACAGCATTGTCCAAACACTAAGTTTTGGAAATTCAACAAGTCCAAGTGCCAGGTGCTGCACATGGGTTGGGGAAATCCAAAAAATTACTACAGACTGGGAAAATCCTTGAGATCATCCCTGTAAAAAACAAATTCAGGATTCTCATGGATGAAAATCTGGATGTAAGATGGCAATGTGCACTCTCAGCCCAGAAAGCCCAAATACATCCTGGGCTGCATCACAAGAGGACTGGACAGCAGTTGGGGAAGGTGATTTTCCTCCTTTAATCTGCCCTCATAAGAGCCCATCTGGAGTGCTGCATCCAGTCCTGGAGTCCCTAGTACAAGGAAGATGTGAACTTGTATTATAACATTCCTACATGTGCTGCTGCTCTGCAGCTATTATAAAGGTGGAAGGTGCTGAAATTTCTTTCAGAAAATCAAGGCAGTAATTTAGTTTAACATTCCTTTTCTTGAAAAGCTTGCCAACAAATTAGATTTTTAACCAATAATTTAATAACCATCTTCTGGTTTGGGTTAGGGTTTTTGTTGTTGTTGTTTTAAAAACATTTGTGATGGCTTTGACTGACTGAACAGCCCAACTGACAATAAAAGAAAGGAAAAATGAAAAGAAAATTAAAGCTGACTTTGATGTATTTTGCATTGAAGAATTTCTGAAGCAGGAAAAGAAAATGTCGGACCTTATATCCTTCTTGGTTTCTGTGTTCTTTCTTCCAGAGACAGCAAAATGTAGAGTGTATATATGCAACATCACTAATAAAGTTGAACTCTTCAACAGCAGATGAACTGACAGGTGTAAAATTTCTTTCCAGGTTTCTTTCTAGGCTACTTTATGCTAAACAAAAATATGCTACCACCTACATAGAAAATGGACTGCACACTTTCCTGCACCTAGGATTAAAAACATATAAAAATGTTTTTAACCAATGACAAAAAATAACATTTTGAAATATGTATATACATGTATTTGTATTTTTGCAAAAGCATATCCACACCACACACTATATATCTTACAAATATATATATATACACATTATATGCACACACACCCACATCTATATTTCCGTAATTATGTGAATTTTTTTACACCAGAATCATCCAAGTTTGGAGAAGAAAGTTAGGAAAAAGCAAGCTGTGATGCAAGTATTACTCACTACCCTCTTTACCTCATGAATTTAATTAACCACAACCTTTTCTACTCTAAATATCAATACTTTCTTTGAATCTGGGGCATGAATGTGAAACATTACTCTGAAAGTGTCAGGGTAATGTTTTCCCTGAAAATGGAACTTGGCTATTACCCTAGATCCATTTTTGCAGGTATGCAAGATCCCACTCACATTTAATGCTACTTTTCCCCAAGCCAGCATATATGGGTGAGAACTTGAGCTTTGCTTTCCTCTGGATTGGTAGCTGCACTCCTTACAGAGAAATCAGATAATAAAATCTCTCAGGCATCATAAGTCTTTCAGTACCTAACCACAATTACCGTTTCTCCTGGGAAGAGGGTGGACTTTTCCACACTTTACTGAGGGATCCCCTCCCACTTTCCTGAAAATTTCTGCTGACATAAAACAAGGAATCATTAAGGACATGTGGGTATGCTTTTGACATGTAGCTATTTATATTTAAATAAGCCTAATAGATGTGCTTTGATCTACTTGTCAAATCCTATAGACTCTACAAATACTATAAATACAAAGTCTTTTCAAAGCTCTTGTCTAATTGGCATCTTTAAAAATATAGGAATAATGCAAAAAATACCCTGACAATGTTCTCCTCCAGATCATTTCCCTCAAATTCTTATACATTTGCCATGGGACAGGTGTATTCATAAAAAATAAAGCCAACCCGACCTGAAAAGTCTGTAAGTCTTCAATTCTTCTCCTCTCACCAGAACTCTTGATACCATCCTGATTTTAAATCCCAGTCTACAGTATATCATCCATTTTTCAACACAGAATCCCAAACTGGACATAGAAATTAATGTAAACATTAATGTAGACAAATTAAATTTAATCAGTAAAACTGAAGCTCAGGTGTACACACTTTACAGGTGTACTCAGAATTGCATTGCACCTGAAGAAGTTAAGTGTCTCTAGTCCTCACTCTGATAGGCGAGAGAGTAAGCAAAGCTTAGTGAGTTGCACCGAGCCTAGTGTTCATAAACATTTATTTATCTTCACACACAGAAAAGGAAGATAAATTCCTTTTCTGTAGCTTGTGGATTATGGACAGTCCTTTATAAATTATGTAAAATCAGTGGCTACTGGGAATAACCACAGCATGAAGTACTTTCGCTGATTATTATATCTCCCTAGAATAAGTTCAGTTAATAAAAACAAAACAAAAACTACCTAACAACAAAATTCCTTTTTCATGTTAAAAGTTTCATTTCTGCTCCCACAAAACAGATTTTATAAAAAGTTCTATTGGAGTTGGGGTGTTCATAGCATTAGACCAAAATTTGACCTTACAAGGTGAAGACAGCATGGAAGAGTCTAAGAAAAATATCAGGAAATAGGTAAGGAAAGAACAAATAATTAGACATAGAATAAGTAACATCCTTTCTCTAGCATATATGTGGCCTTTTCTAGTGATTTGTCCACAGAGGTTTTTCTAGTCTGGTGCTACAGGCTCCACCTTTTGTGATGCTGCCTTTCCCACTGGCACTTTGAAGCCTTTTGGGAGAACCATCATACTTCAGTCTGTCAGTCTGGGAACATCTACTCTGTGTACCCCTCTAACTACCTTGAGGATCACTTCAAAGCAGCATTTTTTGACCTATCAATGGGAATGAACATACCCTGTCAGAAATGTTTTCTAAAGAGGGGGGGGGTATTATGTTCACTGTGGGCAGCCATACATTGCTTCACTGGAAACAAGATGTAGGAAACTGCGTGGGAGCGACTTCTCCAAGCCTGCAGCACTCAGAATCATCATGCCTTCAGAAATGTGATATGGATCTATTTGCAGAGATCCATAAACTCCATTTTTAGGAACCTTTTAAAGGAATTTAAGACATGCCATACCCAAAAGTGACAGAAAAAAACCCAGTGTAAATAATAGGAAACATTTGGAAGGTGTCAGATATAGCATAAGGCAGCTGGTAGACAGCAATATGACATGGAAAGAAATGGACTAGAGAAACAAGTCCCAAAAATGCCCAGTCTAAAATAATTGACCAGGATTTATCCATGCCCAGTACTCTGAGACATGCAAGATCCAGAATTTATATGTTCTGAGCACAGCTTTGTGATATGCAGCATGACGTGTAAAAACACACTGTGACTCCTACATAATACAGAAAAGATGGGCAGATAGATACTATTCCTTGTTAGAATTTTGAACAAAACTAACAAAAATAAGATGCTTTATTTTGTAGCTCAAAACATTCTAATTTTCCAAATGTTTACAAATGCTCAAATGGATTAGCTTGTTGACAGACTTCCAAATTCTAGCCCCTGTATCCTCTCTGATGGAAGACTGTGGATCTGTGGAAGCAATGATGCTTGAAAACTTTAAAGTTCTAGATACATATGGCTGAGGGAGGGATATAAACGCCATTTTTTTCTTTATTTCATCTTTACACCAAATTATGGTCTAAAGTGGAACCATCCATGTCTTCCCTGCAGAGCATCATCATTGTAAATAGAGCAAATGAGTATAAAAATCCAGATATATCTATGGGGCTTTTTTTAGTAAAATGTCTCTGAATTATACTTTTACCAGCATACATAATTATACAACTCCAGATTAAACCAATTTTTCCCTTTGTCTATCTTCTGAAGTTGGACATAATATTTGAAAAGAAACTATGTAAGAGAAACACTGAAATATGCATCCCAAAGTATAATAAACATGCCATAAAATATTCTCTAAGTGAAAACAAATGCCAAATGTGACAGTCAGAGAAGTTTTGGGTTATAGCTATTGTTTCATATTCACAAATTTGTCATTCTGAAAGTTTATATTATTTTGTAAGATGCACATTAAAATAAATAGCAGCTGGTGGAGACAAAGGACTGGATTTCTCTGCTTTTCTACCATCTCATTTTCATGTTGTCATGAACTACTCCAGTGCCGTACATTTCCTGTTACCGTGATGAACTGGTTTTACTATCTTTGCAAATAAATATTAGGAATTCCATAAATTTTAATGCACTTAAAATCCTACAGCCTGAGGGCTGGAAGGATTCTCAAGAGATTTGGTGTTGTCCATCATTCCCTCTTCCCCAATACGCACTAAATGCAGGATACTCCTCAATCAGCCTGAGATTTACTATCTAATAGAAAGATATAAAATATCCCTGCACAACCTTCTCCATTATTTCAGCGCTTATATCCTTGCAAACCTTTGAGTAACATCTGATCTAGACCTTAATTTCTAGAAAGTGTTTCTTTGCATCTTTCCATTAGTGTAAGGGTACACAAGCACAAGTCACAACTGCTTCTCTTCAGTAGCAGTGTTTTTATATTTGAAAACTGTTCACATATCTTTTTTCAACATGTGCTTGGTTTAGCAAAACCAAGCAGATAGAACAGAGCACAACCAGGGTCAGGTGTTCCACACCTCTGCTCACCTGTCCCACAATAAGATCTATTCTGTTTACAAAGGTATAGTGTTCCCAAACCCACACATTGTGTAGGACTCACTATTCAAATTAGATCCTTTAGACTGTACTGATTCCCAACTTGTGTTTTTTCATCTTGCATGATTTCTCATTGTGCAAAACCCTGCACTTGTATTGACCAATCCTGATGTTTACTGAATTTTAATTATAGGCCAATATCATTAATGAAAGTGCTAAAAGCACATATCTCTATGAAATGGGCACCTTAAAGGGAGCCCTCTAGGACAGTATTTATCTAGTTGCTAAGAGCATGTTACGTACAAAGAACTTGAATTGTATCACAACTAGTTTCCCTTTTACCCTCTAGACCAGGTCACCTGTCAAAATGTGAGTACAGTTGTTTCTGGCTAACTTTTGAGCAACTCATGTTGGCAGTTCTGATTCAGAATATTCAACTACAAAGACTTCAAAGCTTATTTAGAGTAGTGAGAGGAAGAAAAAGCTTTAAAAAACACATTCTACCTCCTGTTTGGTGTTGCCAAACTATGACTTAATGGGGTGTCCACAGAAAGGAGGTAATTGGAAATTACCTCCAGGTAGTGGATCATTGGGAAACAAAACTCCTTGGCTGATGTTTTTGCAGTAAATGGCCAGACTGATGGATAGAAAATAAGGTTTTTCTCTTATAAATCCTACTAAGGATTAGTAGGCCACTACTAAACCTGTTAATGCTGAGTAAGTGTTAAAATTGCCATAGCATGGAGCATTCATCTGAGAAGTGGGGATCTACTGAGTATTTCCTGCTGACTTTGCAACATGTTACCAATGGTCTTCACTGAAATGAAGTTCACCAAGCTTGCTTAAAGGCAGGTCAGTCATTTTTATAGTCACCATCATTACTTAGGCAAGAAGTGGCAGTTTTATAGCACTAATAGCCCAGCTGGCATCCTACTGGCATTTCTAGGAGAAAGCCAGGTATTCTCTAAGAGAAACTCATGAGCTGTGTTAACTTCACCAGACTTAGACAAATCCCAGTCATTTCTCTGCAGAAAGAGAACAATACAGATAGTGCTGACAAAAAATTGTAAAGTATACTGATGATGAATTGTACTGTTGATAGAGAAGAGAAATAGATTACATATTAAAAATAAAAAGTGCAACTTTGCAAGACTTGGTTAGTCGGCAAGCTCCATTTCATTTTTATATGTGAACTGTAACCATGTATAAAGTAAAACACATCTTCCTGATAGGCATACTTTGGAAGAAAACAGTGAAAAATACCAGTAGCCCATCAGGTTATACTGGCTTTGATACTACAAATTCTTTTGAATCCTGACAGGTCTGAGCCTGTAAAGGATATTATTCTAGCAAAGAAATTATTTCAGTAACTAAAAAAAACCAAAATAACCTCTTAGAAGATGACTGGTATACAAGATACCTTGGGTTTGGAACTTTACTTCTAAATTATATTGTTTTTCCCTGAAATTTGTTTCTCATCTGTTGAAGGGAAGCACTATAGCAAACACAACTATATTGTTGTTACTCTGCTGCTGTACAAAAGGTGCATTTTTATACACTATTTCTTCAGGTAGCACAGATTTCTGGGTTATAGAGGAACACATTGAATAACACAGTACTTATGACAACTGAAAACAATCAATACCAAATTGATTCCAAATTTTGTATCCAAGTAGAATAATCACTATAACTCTGTAATGGTTCATTTGAGCTACTTGCCATGTATTCTCACATACTCCAAGGGGACAGACAAAAGTGTAGTAGAAGAATGTTATGAATTATGAATTATGGTGGCTATTCTTTAGTGTGTTTTGAATTTCCTTTTTTGGTGGTGATTAGAATCCTGAAAGAGTAAAGTTGCAGTTGAACAGAAGGCAAAGTGGTCTTCTGCCAGTGAGACCACTGACAGTGTCCAATAAGACATCAGTTCATACAGCTGCAGGTTTTTTTCAGGTGCAGTCTAAGAGTAATCTAATATTCCATTGGAATGGTTCAGTCAGCAAACATGATCAGGTAGCTATACCTTAATGTGTGCCTTAATTTAGATGAAAACAATTGTTATCAGCAAGTTTCTTGCTGAGACTAACAGGAATGACAAGGAGAGAAAAGGACAGGAGACAATGGGAGAGGAGAGAAAAATGGTGGAGGGGGAAGGGAAAGGAGGAGCAAAGGAAAGGAGAATGGTAAGGGAAGGGGAAGGAATTGGTGTGATACGGTCAACTCTTGCTTGATTATGGAGTTGTACTTGAAAATTCAGAGCTCATGTTCTGCTTCTGAAACACTACCTATATACACAGGGTTCTCAGTGGTACTCTATATGGGCCAGGATGCTATCCAGCTTGGATCATATTATATTAATCATATTATATTAATCTTGGAACCTGGGATTTCACCTTGAGTGTATGAAATGTAGTATCATACTTGAAAGATGGTAATATTTGAATGTTTGTTTCTGAAGATATGTCTCTCACTTTTAATCTCTCCTTGAACACTACTTCTGTTGCTCTGACAGCACTTATTACCCTTTTTGTACCTTTTCTGTTTTTCTTATATTCTTTTCAAATGAATGACCTGTACTCCTTGCAATATTCAAGTTTATACAAATGGTATAACAGCATTGGGGATATTTCTTTCAATACCTTTCCTAGCAATTTCTAACATCTTATTTATTTTGATTTTCCTAAATAGAGGAACTCTGCCATGTGTTTGAAGGGTGTTAACCCAGAGCCTTTTATCATATGTGTATGTATATATATGATGTATGATAGAATTACTTTGGAGAAATAACTGTACCTCAGGTGCTGTTATCACCTGGTATTGCCCATCTCAGCCTTGATCTGTGACATTGCTGACAAAGCTACTCATATGCCTTGTTCTCAGCTTTCCTGCTTCAGGCAATTGTTGTTGGCCATTGTCCCTTGTTTTCCTAATCAACTTCTCTCACTTCCCAGTTGATGATCTCCATGGGTATCAACTATAAATCTGCTAAAGTAACTAAAGTCTGCTCAGTAACTACTGAGGATGCCACACACTAAGGATGGACATTCTGCACACGGCAAGCAGTCAGATCTGTGTTTCTCTCAATCTTCAAACTAACGTTACTTCCAATTGTATAATATATGGCAGGAAAAATCAGATATTTTTAATAATTCTCCAGGATTCCTTCTAATTCTAATTTCAATAGGGTCAATACATCTGGGACAATTAGTGCCCAGATGTATATATATACTATTCTAGCAATGGTTCACTAACAAGTCCAACCCTCTCAAGTCAGTATTTATTAAATACAAGTTCAGCTCACTTGTGAGCAACACTTTCATTTCTGAGTTTTGGGACAGAAGAATTCTTCACGGTGCAATGAGTAAGTAGGGATAGATAGCGCCAGTATAAAACCTGTCCAGTGTGAATTTAATGACTTCAGAGATCGTGTAGTCATATAAAATT
The DNA here is from genome assembly GCF_050655825.1 of Lonchura striata. Lineage (NCBI taxonomy): Eukaryota > Metazoa > Chordata > Aves > Passeriformes > Estrildidae > Lonchura > Lonchura striata. Next base: position 91,320,757 of record NC_140703.1, on the reverse strand, counting down.
CCACCACTCTTCTGGAAAGGCTGAAACTAATCGAGCAATACCTGTACCTCCCTAAGGAAAGGTCAAAGTAAAAAGACGAATGAGTTAACAAGATGGTTCAGCAGGCTGGAATTGTATTACTTTTAACTTGACATTTAAACTGAATTAACATCCTGAACTTACTCGGCAAGCAATGGAGACCAAAGCAAATCAATTTAATTATATATTGAGAAAATCCGAAATGTTCCAGGCTGACATGACTAAGCACCTACTGAGCCTTGACCATCCTGGAGCACAGAAGCATAAACAGGGAAGAAGAGCATTTACACTGCTGAATGGTGAAAGAAACATACAAAAAGAAAATTCTCCCAGCAGTAGCATGCAATTAACAAAAGGCCAAAGCCAGACTACCAACCACAGTTACAAATTTTCTTCAGAAAGATTAAAGATTGATGAAGAAAGGCCAGGTTGGAGCAATGTCAAAGTCAATTCTTTCAACTTGACGTTTTAACTAAACTATTATCCTGAGGTTGCTCAGGAAGTGAGAGAGAGAAAAGTATCAGGTAAGGCCTTCAAGCTCTTGCAAGCCATAACAATAGAGAAAGTAGAAAACAATATTCAAGGTGAATTTGTTAAATTGGCTTTCCCAGAGATAGGTGTTTTTAAATGCCCAGCTCCATGTTGAGGGCATCAGAGCAGAGTACTACTGATATTTAACCAGGGATAAATGCAGCCAGGAACTAGTGGCAATATTCATTCTATTTTCTGTGCAAGGCAGTAGCTTGTGTGCAGTGTTTTACAGACATATAACCTGTGGATATTCTCAGTTCAGTCAGAGAGAAAACAGAAAGTTTCTAACCAGGCAGGAGCCTGAGAAACAGTTGGGAAAGAATGTAAATAATTCTTTATCTCTCTTGTTCACATTGTTTATAGATAAGTTCTGCCACTGAGCGTCATTCACTGCACACCAATGGGTGAGATGTTTTTACTCTGGGACCAGTGGAATTGGTCTGGATGATGCTCTCTAGAAAAGAGCAATGTATTTGAAATAAATCAGAGTTCTACTCTCAAGCCTTCTGAATTGTAGTTCTTTTGTATCGTCCTGCCTCAACAACGTCAATAACCAAATTTTTAAGTATGTTTGATGGGAATAAAAAAATGTGTATACTTCAGTGTGCTCCAGGTACAGAAAGTTCCATTCTGTATGGAAGTGTCTGCTCAATTTTTGTTTGTATTGTTATTTTTAATTTAGTCTCAGAATACTTATTAATTTCTTCCTTTTTAATTTCTGTGCAGGTCAATTTTATTCAAACTTTGTTTATATTTAATCTTTAATAGGGCAGATATAAGTAGCAAGATTTCAGGTAAATGGAAAACTATCTTGCCATGTTTGGGGCAGTTTCAAGTGCAGTGTTATATTACAAGGTAAAATTAATATTACAGCCTTCTGAAACTGCAATGTTGTGCTTCTTCTGTCATGTAAGTGATCAGAAACAAAACAAATATTAGTGAGATTTCCCTTAGAAAATACCTTACATGCTTTTTATTACCTTGGACGCTTTTTAGTTGACAGGTCTCCCATTTAAATTCAGGTTACCACTCCCAAGTACAGGAGAAGGTCTGGAATATACCCTAAGGCAGCCCTAGCACCTACTCATCTGTGATTAATTTGGCTGCTTAGCAGATGTCAGCTGCACTACTAAAAGTCAATTAATCACCCATTCATTGTAAACCCAGGTGACTCCACCTCAAACCAGAGAAAATTATTTGTTGTTTTAAGATGCATATGGTGTCGACATTTCAAAAGAAGAACCATGGAAAAAAAAGGATGCTTAATTAACAGGGAAGTGAAGTCTCAGGACCCTAAACATTAAAAATTAAGAGTGAATGTTCACTCTCCTTAGTTTTATACCTTGAAATAACAAGGGAAGAGTGAATAAGGACCATAAAGGGGACAGTGGTTAACTTACAATGAAAACTGTATGAAATAGAAAAGTTGTAGAGCCAAGAGATCAAAAATAATTTGAGAAGCAGAAATATGCACCTTATGCATATTTCTCTGAAGGAAACATTGGCTAATTAAGACCTTTCCTATCCTTTACCTGTGCACAGGGATATTGATTCACTGCATAAGGATTCCTGAGCTTTTTAATATGAAGATCTTTATAGTTAAGCAGCTGAAGAGTTCATCTAACAACTGCATTACCAATAAAGTAAAATTCAAATGAAACATCTACCTAATAAAGGGAAATGTAAAACTGTCTTCATGATGTTATAGATGGGTATCATTTCTCCTGGGAAGGTTTGGATAAATGCTCCTTCAGTAAAGGAAGCTCCCCATAAAGCAAGTGTCAGGGGCAAAGTGGAAAGTGCCTGAACAGTACCTCTTTTCTTCCAGAGGGAACAGACGTTTTGAAAAGCTATATGTTAGTATTTAATTTTTAAAAGCTTCAGAAGCCTCATATCTACATAGTTCACAAAGGTGGGTTTCACTCTGCTGGAAGCTGTTCTCCATCAGGGTACAGTGCATTTTCCCAGAGCTGCCCAGGAGCAGCCACCTGGCCCCCACAAACTGCATCAATTCTCTGCTGTGGCCAAGGCAGTGGCTTTGGTCTGCAGACACACCTTCAGACGTGTTTCTCAGGGGGACATTGCTGCTACATGTTGGACAATCAATTTTCCTCCAAGTCTTCAGTCAGGGAGTTTGCCTGAGGCCACAAATTAGTCTCTGAAGTGGAGATAAACTACAGAAGAGTAAGTAAGTATAGCTAAATTATTGAATCCTGAAATGTGAGTATGAAACTCTGCATATTTTACAGTGCAAAACACCCTTCTGTACATTTAACCTTTCCAGTTTTATGAGTGGTGAGCAAAAAAGAAAAAAAACAACAAAAAACACCCACCCATAAAAAAAAAACTCATGCTTTTTTTTATCAGGAAAAAGCTTTACTATATCATACCCTGAGTTGTTATGAGTGCCTGGTATTGATATACATAATTTACTGTAAACTGAGATACTCATGAAACCAAAGACTATTTTTGTGGACATAAAACATCCAGAGATTAATGGATCAGGTCTTAAATTTCTATTAGCTTGTTATTAAAGATTATGGCAGACTTATTTTCTCCCTGGTTTATCTAAAGTATGAAAACTGGCAAACATAATGAATTCCTATTTTCTGACCAGCCATTAATTTGATTTACAATGAATTTTTACAATGCCTGATTTACACTAAAGTTTTATCTACTGCTTCTCTGCAAAACACAGACAATTAACTAATGATTTATACTTCTGCAAGCACAGTGGAAAGAAGATCATAATCTTTTCTCATGTCTGTTTCCTTTCCAGCATGATCAGACCTCAAATATGAATCTGATGACATGCTATAACATTTGGTCAACACTTTTTAATCAGAAATACTGAGAACAACACTCAGTGAATATACCTGTCACTCGTGAGCTAGAGGTGTCTGTGCAAGCACGACTGTTGATGTCCTTAAAGACTTTGAAAGCCATTTTATGTAGGATTGATTCACTGTATCTTAACTCTCCTAAAAGCTAAGATGGTGGACTTAAAAGTCTTGCAGCTATACATGAGGAAAATAAAATGTGAGATTTCTCATTTATTTTTCAGGATTTGACATTTTTCTCCACTCTTACAGAAAACACTGAAATTTACTACCTTGAGACAGAATCCTTTAACATAAACTGGTATAAATGTAGTGCACAAAACTGAAATATCATTTGCAGTTGAAAACAGAAACCCCCAAAAATCAATACTATATTTACAGTGTTTTCATGATAGGTACCTAATAATCACTTCAACTCCTGAGAAACCCTAATAGTTATGAAAGAGTACAAGACTAAGTAACCACTTTAAAAATTAAGCATGCTAGTAAATCTTCTTCCTAGCTAATGAAAGCAACATTTTATTCAAACAGGTTTCCTGTCAAAATGAAATGAAAAAAAAAAAAAATTCAGCTAACAGGAATAATTGGCACTTGCTTCACTGAAATATTCTTGAACAAAAATGTAAGGATATAACTGTCTGAAACATGAAATACTGACATCTGAAAATTGCTGTTTATAAAAGTATGAATGCCAGAAGTTAGTATAAGAATGCTACAGATTTTGCTTGAAAAGTTATGCTATGTTTGTACTTTATGTTATGACCTGGCATTAAATAACAATGATATAATGGCATAATAATTTAACTATTATAACATTTTTTTGAAAATAATTGAAAACAGGTGTCATTAAAAAATAATAATTGAGATGCCATATCCTCTTTTCAAGGTCAAACTATTCCTTGTTTTGTTATAATTTTCTTCTTTCAGTGCTACTCATCTTATGTACCAGCAGCTGAAAAAAAGTTGCTGGTTTCAAGAATAATCTCCTTGACATGATTTTCTTTCTCTACTGAGTACAGAAAGAATACAGAGTAAAAAAATAGGCTAGACAGAATCTTAAAATGCCTTGAATTCTCACAGGTAATTTCTCAAAATTTCTTCTCAGTACAATAGGAATAGTAGTAACAGCTTTGTAAAGCCTTGGAAAATCAGTGTATATTCACAGCATCTTCAAACCATCAAAGGAAAAAAATGTATGGAAATTACTAAAGGAAGGAAGGAAGGAAGGAGGAGCTCATTCTATGTAAAGAATGGTGTGAGGGTAAAGGAGAAAAGAAGCAATGGGACTTGTGGGTATTGAAGATGAGAGTGATTACAGAAATTACTAAAAAAATTTAAACAGAAAGAGTTTATATGCAAGGATTTCTTATGCATGTAATACCATCTACAGATTCCAATCTGAGTCTAAATAAATTACATATTCAACAGCATTTAATAACTTACTAAGAAATCGTGAGATACAGCTTTTGTTTTCCAAGTATTCCATGACTTTTTTATTCAGCTATCAGCTCACCTACAGAATTCTAATAATTTTTATCATGTTTAGAAGACAAGAAGTCTTGAAAATAATCAGAACTTCAAAGAATTGATCACTGAGCACAGATACATACTATATACAGTCTAACGTCTTTCAGTACTCACCTACTTTGAAATAATGAAAAGCAACCAGCTTTTCTACTGGAGATATGATCTAGAAATTCTGAAAATAATACAGTGTTACACAGGAATGTAAATTGTTCTCTTAAAGCCTATTCTTACAGCAAATACCATAGAATCAAACAATAAAGAAACAGCATCTGTTATCACAAAATATTCCTGTTATCACAGAATCCAAAAAATGGTCTGTTGCCAGCTTTGAGTTCTGGCTGTAAAGTGGCTTGCACATTTGGCAAAAGTCAAACAACTGCCTGGTAATCAGATATTGAAAATTTACTGCTAGGTGCTTGCTGAATGCTGTACAAGAAATTTGGAAATATTTATTTTTATTATTTTTTTATGATGGACTATTTTACAGCAGTTGATAGTCCAGCCAATGCCTTCCATTACATTTTGTAAGTTTATTACAATTCTCACAAACTGAGACTTCTATTTTAATAAGTTCCCTTTTCTTCATGATGATGTGAGAGAAAACATCAATTAATTCATTTGCAAAATAATCTCTTTTTGATTTGAATGGAATGTTATTATATTTATGGCAAGGTTTAAAAATTAAAGGCAAAACTATTTATCGTTTTTTCTTCTATGCCACCAGAAGCTAGGAGGGAAGGGGTACATGAAGATCCAAAGGAAAGAAATAAAATGTATGAATATATGGTAAAAAATAGCAAGATATGGCTGTCTAATGAGTTTAGCTGTCTGTTTAGGCTTAGATGCAGCAAGGGTCAAACATACTCGAAATTAAGTAAAATCCCAAATGTACTTAATCACATTTGAAAGGGACGATCTACAGGAACCATACAACCAGGTCTACATCATCTGCACCTGAATTACTTTTCTTAGGACTTTTTTTAATTAAGCAACTAGAAAAAAATCTGAATTTTGCTTCTATGACTACAAACCTGGTTTTATTTAGGGTTCAAAGGTGTTAAGATTTAAATGCACCTAATTGCTTTATCAGTTTTCTCAACATAAATAATAACTTCAGTGCCACCAAATAATGAACTTTCAGAAAATCAAGTTTTTCTATAAACAGGCATACAAAGCACATGAAGGAATGATGGAAAAATAATGAAATTCCCTTCCTATTCTTTGTATTATGCAAATTTTTTTTCAGGTTAAATCACTAAGCATTATTCCCTAATGTGCTTTCTTCCTCCAAATTATCATTTCCAAAAGAGATGGAAAACTGGAAACATTCACAGGCATGGTCCTTCCACATTTTTGTCCTTTCCTGGCCCCTTTAATGAATAATGATACAATAAATGCTTTTACAGATATTGTTCAACTGTTCCAAATAGTACAGATATAAAATAAGATTAAGAAATAAGAAATTATAAAAATTTCTCTCTTCATTCCTTTTTCTCTTATACTTCCTTTGGCACAGGAGATTTCAAAACCACCACTGTTCTTTATATCCAAATCTTTAAAAAATAACCTGGAGTCAAAAATCTCACCATACAGATTCAAAAATTAGTTTCCTTGTGTTTATAACCAGGTGATAATTTCACTCTGGGGCATTACTTCTTACATAAGAGATGGAAGCACTTTTCCTCCACTAAATTTGGTACTTTGAAATCTGGAAGAGGAGTAAGAAAGAGGAACAGACAGCTTTCTACTGTGTAACTGTGACTTTCCCAGTTCCCCAACAAGATGACAAGACTCATAAATGTCAGGGAATGGACAATAAAAGGTTATCTGAGTCTCCCATGATATCTGGAAGTCAGAAATCATGTGGCACTTTTCAAAAGAAGCAAAAAAAATTGATGTAAAGGGAAGTAGTTGGGTAATTCCACTACCTGGACTTGCATTTTGATCACTAGTTAAAAGTAGAATTTTTTGAGGAATTAAGCAAGAACAGGGGCATCACAGGATGGAGGACCAGACATACTGGTAGGGCCATCTTCTGCCTCATAAAGTCTTTAAATTTTCCCTAAATATTTTTTCTGTTTCCTTTTCTTTTTTGTTTTTCAAAGACAAACTCAAAGTAGAACTGGAATAATGACAGGAACAATAAACAAAACAAAAACCTTCACACTATAGGACTATCAGGTCACCTTGTAAGTCCATCTACTCCAGAACCCCATAAAACATTGGCTCTTTGCCCACTTCAACACACAGTCTCTTGCAGAGTAAGAATTGCATGTTTAAGTCTTTGTGCTCTGCTTACAGTCCTTTTTATTGTTATGTCCTAGCTACTTTTCATGAAATGTTGCTAAGCTTTGTTCAGGCATGGCTTTCAATGAAAGAAAATTGACAATGAGATGAGAGTCTTTTTTAAAACCAAAATGAAAACTTTTCTTGAAATATCCTTCTGGGACTCTTCTTGTCCTTGGTAATGTGGGCTGAAGAGATCTCTTTTTAAAAGTTTTCCTAATTTTCACTAGGCTGGTTCACTTGAGTTCTCTGGGCCCCTCAGTGGAGGATTTTAATCACATTGTGTCTTTTGTGCTACAGTGATCACAATGCTAATCTCTGTAATTCCACAGTTGGGAGCCCACTTTTCAAAGTGTAAACAACTGACACTGACTTCAGAAAGAACATTTTTCCAGAGGGAATGAAAGACTAGAGTCACAGACAAGCATCATAAGCCAAAAACTGAAAAAAAATTCCCATGATTGTACAAGGAAAAATAAACCATCCTCAGTCTCCTTCCCTTGTGCTGTAGAATGTGCATGAATAAAATACATGTGAATAAATTTTAGTGAGGGAGAAAACTTTACCCCTTTGATCAGATTCAACCATCCAGATACAGCCAGTCTGGAAAGAAAACCCCATAACTTTAAAGAAAAATGTAATTCCTAAGGATCTTCAAGTTTGATAAATGGCAAGAGCTCTGAGATAGTGGTGGAGTTGTGTTTTAATGCTGTTTAATGGCATTTGTTATTAACATAATTTATACAAGGATCTTACTGAATTCCAATTCCTTAAAAAGATGATATTTCATAAAACCTGTATTAATGAAATCCTTTATGCCACTACACAGCTTACAGCTGACTTCATGGGATCTATTAGTGCTTCAGGTGACAAAATGCTACAGCATCTGACTAAATTTAGGAAGAAAAAGAGAAAGGCAGACCTATAATCATTGTCCACACAAAGAAAAAATGAAGGCACCATGCCAATTCTTGCATTAGCTATCCCAAATATCTTAAGATACTCTTCCACCTCAATAAATTTACAGTGCACTATTAATAATGACATAACTCCTGCATTCTTGATTTCTGGGTACAATACCATTATTGCTTCAATGCTCTAACATAGAAAACATCTATAGAGGTGGCAAAATTAGGAAATGCAGTCAGAAAATGTAGCAAGAAGCTGAATTTAGGATAATGCACTTACTATGTTTGCCATGTTCCCATATTTCTTCAAATACATACCACAGTCCTCTGTGGTATTAACAGAAGGACTTTAATTTACAAGGCCAGAAAATGGCAAGATAATTATTTTTTTTTTAATCCACACCAGAAAGTTATAGAATTACAATGAATGTAACTCTCTCAACCTTTTTAAAATGATCCTATCTACTCTTTATACTTTTATATAAGGACTACTAGATGTTTGTTTGCATATTGCTAATCTCTTCCTCTAGTTTGAAACTACATACTTTAGCATCTCATGAACTATCCCATTTAGTACAGACCAAAAGGAAATAAGCCTGTACTTCAGTGACTGTGTCATAGTATATTCATTGGAAATTTTTGTATATGTCACAAAAAAAATATGAAATGCAAGGTTTTAGGATTATGGTGGTAAAAATAGCTCCTGGTACACCACCGAAAGATAAGGACTAGAAAGTTTTCTGATTGACATTTTCTTCGGTGAATATAACTTATCAAGAAAATCTTCTGTAAGCACCAGGAAAGCATTAGAAATTTTGTGTAAAAGTTTAGGGTTTAGCTATTCAAGACTTCACAAATACTCAGGCAGCTCTTAGGAGCCCTAGTCATAGCAACTTTAAAGATATGATCTAATTCTCACTGAATTGCCTTTGCATTTAACAAGTATTACTTCCCTAAGGCCTGGCCCTCCAACAGGTTATGCAAGATCAGGTTCAATTTTCTTTCACTTCCTCCATTTACAAAATTTCTCAGAATTCTCTTACCTCAGCACCCCACGGGCTTGCAGATCACTCTGGAAGGCATGAGAAGAATGGTGGAGAGAGAATTGTGGAAAATGGTCTTCCTTCCCTCTTTTTTTTCCCTCTGAAAAGTTGGTTCATCAATCAACCTAATCTTCCAGTATACCCAGTCTTCATGACCAAATACAAAATGGCTATTAAGTGCACATATAATTTCTGTAATACTTTGTTCCCTCAGTATGTTTGTCACAATTTGTTGAGACCAATCAGGAAGATCAATGAAATTATGAATGTCTTTGATATAACTGAATTTATTAAAAAAAAAAGTTAATAGAAACACACAAGTCTACATTTAGCTCTAGAGGCTAAAGTATGTGCTACAGAAGCTTCATCCATACAAGTATCTGTATATTGTGGATGAAGACTGTTGTCAGCAAGAGCAGTGAGAACTGAAGGAAAGAGGAGCCAATATTTTAAGAAACGTGTATCTTCTGCATGTTTTTGCTACCACATATTCCAAGAACCTGCTTCTTACTTTGAGGTGATGGGAAAAGAAACTGCTGTCTAGAAGTCAGATACGGACTGATACTTCACTTCAATGGTTTACAATCACAGGAATCTTTTTCCATATTAATATTTCACAACTTTTAAGAAGAGTACTAATGTGTGATTCATAAAAGGGATTTTACTGGCCCACTCAGTACTCAAAGAGGGTAAGATTTCCCATTTGGGCTTTAACTCTTCTCAAAGCTTTGACAAATTGTGTAAAACAATCAAACTTAATTCCTTATGACTAATCAAAGCAAACTATATTAATTTTAATTCTGTAGGAGAGCCTCAATTCAGGGATTTTCTGCTTTTTTTTTTTTTCCTTTTAACACCCTTAGTTAATTCATCTGAATATTTTAGAGAATTGCTCTATAGAAAATACCTAAACATTAATTCCTCTCTCATCATTCATCATTAAACCATTTCATTACTGTCCCAAGAGTATTCAAACTTCACAATACCACACCCTTTTCAGGGTCTTTTATTTCATTTTTGAATATCTGCAGTGCACCTTAAACCACTGAGAGAAGTATCATTGTAGTAGGAGGAGTAGCAGTAGTAATAGTAGTAGTGGTAATGGTGGTTGTAGTTAGAAGGAAAATTTAAATATGACCTAGAATTACAAGGAGAAGTTGATCCTTGGGATAATTCAAAAAGTCACAGTTGAATTACATTACTGTAGAGTTAAGATTCCTGAGATTAAGGAGCAGAAATTATTAAATGTTATACTCCAAAACCAGGAAGCAGTATTTGCATGGATGTCTAATTCATAAACAGGTAAACATGTATTTTTACTTCATTACAAATACAAACTTCACTCTGATATGCTGGTTTTCCCATATACTGTTTTCCAAAGTATTACCAACCACAAAATCCATATCTGTATGATATTATCCCTTTGTTTTGACTGGGAGCTTCAGGAGAATTAAGATTGTTGAAAACCTCATGCTCCTTCCTTGAGGATTTCTGTGGTCTTTCCAAGTTCATTTTGGCTTGCTGATTTTCTCTCTACCATCGAAATTTCCAAATTTGATAAAATAGAAATGCAGAACATGCCTGAGAGCAGTCTGCACTATGCGAGCAGGCAGCTGCTTACCTGTTTGACAGCATACAGGAGGCGCCCGTAGCAGTACACCATGACCATCACAGGGACAACCAAGCAGAAGACGAAGAGACAGATGATGTAGGACGTGGACTCAGCTGACTCTGAGGACCAGCGTACTGAACAGCTTGTGCCTGCGCCTTCTACCCCATAACTGCTCCAACCAAGCAGAGGTGGCACGGTCCAGACCAAGGAATAAATCCAAGAACCAGCAACTGCCAGCAGAGCCTTGCGGAAATCATCGCTGCGCTTGTGGCACAGGGTGAGAGTGCTGTAGCGCTCGTAGGACAGCACAGCCAGCGAGATCAGGGACACGACGCCTGCAATGAACCAAGCAATATAAATGCTTACTTCCATTATTTTGCATGTATCCATTCCAAATCCCAAGTAGGCAGATGATTTTTTGGTTATTATATATTTAAGTAACAGTGATAACTATTTCCATTATTCCCTATGTGTTAATCCTCACTGCTACTGGTTGCTCTGTCCATCTTGTCAAATCTTGTTTAACTCAGATTTATCTTACATTGGAAGATTTTTATACTTGACAGATATTAATCTTCTAGTCAGGTTTTCAGCTTTATTTGTTTTAGTATTACTCAGGGGAAATAGATTTTCTATCTGAGCTAATAAAATGGTGAAAGATTCCCTTGATAAGAACTATTCATTTTTTAAAATCCATTACCATTTTAAAATAGTGTATGGATTTTTATAGGCAAAAAAAAAAGCAAAAAAAGTGCCACATATTTAAGACTGGGAGGCCCAAAGTGAAAGAAGCTTTTGCTTCTTTTGCTCTCACCATCAGTTAGATGAACCTTCAGTTCTGACCACTCATATACAGAAAAAACATACAATCACATCATGACTGGGATATGGTAAGTTACAACTGTAAGTTACAACTTTATTTACATGTATATTACACAATCAGGTTTAAAAATTATTTTGGTTACTATTAAGCCCTAGGTCATACCTATGAGTCATAAACCCATTATATCTTGCAGAGGAAGGCTTTAAAATTTGGGTCATAGGATATTTCCATTGTCCTTTTCAACTTTTTGTACCCAAACCCCTCTTCAAAACTGTATGGTTTTACATATTAGGTTCTTAGTCACAACGCAATGGAGAGGGTTTTGTTATAGCCTATGGCTTTGTTCTCCTTTTAGCATCCTTGAAATTCTTGGTGACACAACGCTGGATACCACTTCCAGGATTTATGACAGAAGGAACTTGTTTGAAGAGCTTTAAAATCATATTTACCAATGCTTTTCAGTCCCCTTCCTTTTGCTCCTGTAAGAAGAAAAACCTGAATAGATCAATGTCAGTCCAGCTCTTTCCACGAGTTTTTTCTTAATCTTTGCTATTAGCAACAGCCAACTACACAGTAGCACTGAGATACATAGCATGCTGAAATTCTCCGCTTTTGAGTGGTACCAACTCCCAGCAAATGGGCTAAAAGAAAAGGTGTTCTTCAGGGGAATCCATAGCTGTAATCCATTTTCCCCATTTAACTGTCAGCTTCTCCTATAGCTCCTTCCCAGTCATGGAGTAGAGGTGAGTCAGAGACTTCCCTTGGGAATAGCACTATTCTAATTCTTTACCTGGGAAAAAAACCCACACACAGACCCACACAGGCACAGTGGGATATTCTCCCCAGGCACAGCATTTTGCTCCTCTTTTCCTTACAATTCAGTGACTCATATCTGAGTTAACTGGATGCAGGCACAGCTATTTCTGTCATCCTGACAACAGCTTGCAATTACTTAGTGCAGAACTGGGTAGGCAAAGGACCCATGGGAAATGCAAGCACTGCTTGCTGCAATAGGATTCCTTATTTCTCCGGGGGAAGGAAAGCAAAAGGATGTGAGGAAAAGGTAACTTTAGAAGAAGAAAATGTCTTCCTTATTACAAGAGTCTACTAAAATATTTTCTGTACATTACTGGGAAGTCAGTCCTAAAGAGTAGATACATTTACAGCTGTAATAACTCCACTAAATTCAGCTGACTTATAAACTTGTTTTAAGTCTAGGCTACTTTAGAGACAGGGAAGACTTTCTCATCATCCCTCACCTAATCTGATTTCCTACATGACACTGCTCTTGAAAGCCTTTAGACTTAAAAGCAAAGAATCTAGTACTCTCTTCATGCTCCCAGCCCACTCTGAATTACCTTCACTTTCTTAGCCTTGCCACTTTTCATGTTTTTATCTGCTTGACTAAAGAGCTCCTCTCTATCAAAAACATTTAGCTCATGTAGGCACAAAAGGCAAAAATCCAGATTTTTTATTTGAAACTTAGGCCTCTGTCAGGTATTACAGATCTATTTCTGTACTTTAGATTAGAAAATCATGGACTAACAGAAAACTGCCTCAGGAACAAGAAATCTCTCCCTTCCCAGCTGGGTTATCTACAGCAAGGATCTATTGTTCTTGCTGTACCTCTCATGGCAATTGAAACTGCATTTTCCCTACTTTAATGAGAGAGCAAATGAGCTGTAGTTTTGTTGAGCATATCCTAAATTCCTGCATGTGTGGGGCTGCCTAGAAAACCCAGATTTCCCTAGCTAAGGGCCCTGCTTCCTGGATTTCTGCTTTCACTGCTGGGGTCTCAGGCACAGCCTGGCTGCCAGCTCTGCCTGATCATTCCCATGGCTGTGCTACTGCGCAGCAGCTTCTTCTGGTGTGTATTGTCATGATTTATGCCACCATTTACACTTCCTCTTATGTTCACCTATTGCTAAAGGAAGATGCTTAGCTTTTCTCACACTGGTATCTATTGATGGCTCTATGGCATGGCTTTGAAGACAACTGATCATGAATGCAGGATTACCTGTTTTCAGATGTAGAAAAGTTCTGTATTACAGTGGCATAGAATTAATTTTCAGATATTAAATTAGGACCATGGTGATGTCAGTCAAGAATAAATCAAATATTAGAAGTCAGACAAAAAGTTGACTTTAAATTACAGAAAATAATTTTCTTCTCTATACAGAAAAAAAAAATCATGACATTTAATTGCACATCTTGGCAGGAGCCAATTCATCTTTACATACCTTATTATTGAGTCCCACTGACATGACACAAACTACACTTTTCTCTGGCGGACAAAAAATTGTAATTTATGGGATCTCAGACCACAAAAGTTCAGGAAAAAAATTCCATTATTTTTGAGTTTGGCACAGTAAGTCTTCAAGGTTTGAAATTTTTAATACCACTACACACTGAATTCTAGTACTTGCAAGACAAAGGAAAATGAGGAATACACTGAAGAGGCAGTTCATAAGATAAAAGAATTCAACATTCTTTATGTGATTCAAACTTAGTAAGTCCAGCTAACTTTTCAGAAAAAATAGAATTACTTTGAAAGAAGTGGTGCTTTAAAAGATAAAAATATAAATTCAAATCCAAAACCAAATAAAAAATTAACAAGAACAAGTAGCTTTTTCCAACAGTGAGACACATTTGGTTGAATTGGCTGTGAATAATTAAAACACCTATTACCCAGGTGAGGAAGAAACAGGAACAACAGAGGTCACTGTAACCCTCTCTGTTTACTTTGTGTGACATTGGGCAGTGAACAGAAAGTCACAAGATGTGCCCCAACACTGCAGCTCCATCCAACCTTGCTGATGGAGGGCATTTTGCCTTAACGCAGAAGCCAAGATTGATCAAAACCAAACTACATCAAGAGTAACCTTGTTGCAATGTTGGGACAGAGAAGCTCCAGTGTCCCTGGTTGCTATTAATATCCTCAGCATTTTAATTAACAAAAAACCCAACCAAACAGGTTTTTTTAATCTCACTCTTTTATTAGTTCAGTAACTGAATCCTAGAAATAGACCACTATCATTTAATCAATTATAATAGATACTCATGTGTTGGACTGAAACAACATTATTTCATAAAAATGGCAAAACCTGGTTTTTTGTTCAGTACTTAATTTAACAATGGTTGGAAATAAAATATGAGGATCAGGTGTACCTGACTTGTCAGCTTGTAGTCAATGAGCTGCAAAAAACTGATGATTGCCTTGTCCTTTACATGCTTTTCTTTAGCACCCAGTGTCACCCTCTCCATAATTTTTCGAGGTACTGATTTTAACAGGCTTGTTTCCACAGCCTTTCCTCATGTCCTTCTTGCAATCTGTTTTGGCTAAAGTGGAATAAAGCCTCCCAGTCTTCATTATGCCTCCTAGCTTTGCATGCAGTTAAAGCCTGGTGCATTTAACTGTTGTGACCTTTGTTAGAAATCCTGCAGTTATCTGGTATTCTATTTCATGCACTATCTGTTGCAGATGGAGGAACTAGTGAGAATCGCAGATTAAAAACAAAAGGCAATTAAATACTTTAGGATTGTCCCTGAAGAAAATACTTGAGTGCAATCTCCACAGCCTTAATAACCAAAAAAATAAAAAAAAAAAACCAAATTAAAAAATTAATGTAAGCCATAAAAGGAAGAAAATAATTATAATTCTTTATGCCAATGCCAGTTTCATTCTTACTGAGTAGTAACATTTATGACTGTGTAGACTGTGTATATTAATTTCAAATGAGTAATTTTTTTCTAGAACTGCAACAAAATTAGGTTCACAAATTGCAAATCTAAATGGAATTTGCTTCCAACAAATATTTAGAGCCTCTAGCTGGTACCTAGACAAATAACTCCACAGGACTCAATCACAGTGAGAAATGTAATTTGCTCCCCAAACATTTCATGCATATATAGGAACAAAAATGAGATTCTCACTGAACAGTACTGAAAAATGTCATAAATTCCTGTATGCAGATTGCATTACAGGAATAGATAATTATTCAAAAGTTAACCATGGAAATAAGTGACTTTGAGAGTAGCTGGGTGTGGAGCATAAACCTTGCTACAGAGCAATTAGGTGCAGTGAGTAGAGTGTAAGAAATTAAATTTCAAGTCATAAACGAGGACAGGCATCTATTTATAGGGCTATCACCTGCGACATTATCTATTATTTACTTTTATTTAAGGATCTGTACATTTCTCCCTGGCAGCACAGCAGAGAGTGTGCTGTGAAAGGCACAGCAAATCATTACACTTTGTTCCCATGGGCTCTAGCTAAAAGCGTTACATTTTCTTATCCATTTTTGATGGTTTATGCTGCTCACTGATGTAGTAATTGGAAAGGGGATGCAGATCACCCATGGTCTGGAGACGATGAAAAATTGAGAATCCCAGGAATTCAGCCTACAATGGATCAATGTTTTGATTACTAACTTAGATATACTTGCCCTCTTAAATAGCCTGTAGGTCATTAGACTACATCATGGTTAGAGTCCGGGGCTTCCTGGAACAGTCCTGATTGTATGTTGAAAGGGATATCCTGCACTATATTCCAGTTATCAAGGATCAGGGGTAATGAAAAGAAAACATGGGTAACCTTAGGCAGACTGAGAATGAAGGGATACAATAGCACCTTCTTCAACAAGAAATTAATGGAGAAAAAGCTAAATCCAAATTTTTGCAAAAGCCCAAGATAGATTTCCCACACTCAACCCCCATGAAGGTTGATTTTACCCACTCACAGGCATTGTCTTATAGTTTTTACTCACTCACACTCTTACACCCACAGGATCTGTGCTTAAGAGGTCTTGTCTAGAATTTCTTTTGTGCAACAGAGAGAACAAGAGACTCCAGCTATCAGTTCATAAAACCCCTTGCTTGTATGTACTTCCCTGGCAATGAACTGAGTTTGGGATAGAGCTTTTATACACTTCAGGAGTCCACAGTCCATAGTCAGAAACCCTTCATTGCTTACAAATCCTGCCCATACAAATCTTGTATGTCTGAGTCAAGACTGCTGCTCCCTGTTGGCATTTCCTTGAGGTCATTCTCCTCTCAGTGTGTGCATGATCCTCCACCCACAAGTAACAATACTCTGTTATTAGCAACACACAATCCTTCAGGTTTGGCTGAATCAATACCTTTTACTGCTGAAAACAGAATTCTCTGTTACCTGAACAAGCTGTTTTCTGCTGTGCTGTCTTCAGGCCTTTTCAACAGCTTTCCCTCCCTGCCTCTTCCGTAGTGATCTCAGTAGCTGTTGCTGTTTAATGATGTCTGGTTCTCGGCTGGGGGACAAAGCTCACAGGTTGCGGGGATGGTTCCCTGTGGGGACCGGGCAGAGCCGATCAGCTGGCTAGCTTTGAAGATTGAAACGCGGTTAAATCACTTAAAAGAGCTGAGCACGCCTCTGTGGCAAAGCACATTTAAAAGTGAACAAAGCCCGGGACAAAGCTCTCTGGCTTCCAGCCTTTGAACAGACCTGGGCCCTGGCCTGGCAGGGCCTGGCTGGGCTCTGCTGCGGCGCCAGCCCCGCATGGCCAGGTCGGTGCGTGGCTAAGCTGAGATTTCTGCTGCGGCCATGCCAGGCCATGCCGTGGCACTATCCCAACGCTGTGAGCAGCCATGTGGCCAGGACCAGCTCTGGGAATGGCCCCGCAGCCGGTGCTGAGGGTGGCCCCGAGACTGGGAACAGCCACGCGGCTGGGATTGCTTGGCTGAAATCCGCATGGCTGGAGCAGCGGCACGGCCACAGCTATCTCAGCGTGGTTTGCAGATGCACAAACCATGTTTATTTATTCTGGTTTGTTTATTCTGGTACCAGCGCTGGGAGAGGCCTTGGAGCCAGCACTGCAGGCGGCCCCAAGGCCAGGAGCAGCCGGGGTCAGGAGTGGCCACCACCAGCCTGGTCCAGCAGTGGCCACATTGCTGGGATTGCATGGCCAAAATCGCCACAAGCACAGCAGCACTGTGCAGCTGCGGCTATCTCGGCATGACTCGCAATAGACTTCATTTGCTTAGCCACTTTTAGCCAGCTATGCTGTGGACAGAAGGACAAAAGCAGTGGCAACAGGTTTTTTCTTTTCTTCCAGCGCCCTACATGAAAGAAAAGCATGGGGTGGCACCAGCAGCCGGTGTGGCTTGCACAGTGCCAGCGGGGACCACAGGATTGGCAGCTCAAGACACAGAGATTCCTTGACTGCAGAGCCTGGATGAGATCAACCTTTCAGCGCTGCAGAACTCTGTAAGAACTGTTTCAATTGATAAAGCTTGAGAGCAAACAAACCTACGAACACTAATTCTCTCCTGAATCAGGAAAGGAAAAGGTGAAGACATGTAGAGGAAACAACGTGGGACACTGAGATCAGTGAAGAAAGAGTCAAATCCTAGATGGGAGGGGATTGAGGAGATGCCTTAGTCTTGGGCTGAAATTCTTTTGTAAAGCTATGGTGAAGATATATTTGATAAATCAGACTTCATTTTTCCCAGTAATTCATGAAATGCATTGAGGGGATGTAGTGTTCTAACTACAGCTGTTAGCAGAACCAGTGTTGAAATAAGCAGATGTTGCAGTAGCTGTGATTTCAATGAAAAGCTGAACAGAGATGAGAGAGTAGAAACAGTGCCCCAGGGATAGAAGAAGAAATCCTGTGTTCCTAGAGATAAAATAAGAGAACTTTGTTTTTATGCTTGAACAGCTTATCCTTAAAATAGCACCCCAATAAGTTGACATGGCCCATGAAAGCAGCTGTGAGAAACCTGCAAGGCATGGGAGGGGCTTTAACACTGTGAACAGATTTTTCCTTTCTTGGGCAGCTGATTTGCTGTGACACTGAACCCATGAGAGAACAGTTTCTTGTGGCAAAGTCTCCATGGCATGGCCAGAGAGATTCCTCTCCCTAAGTGAACTTAAGAAAGACTATCCTAGGTGTGGTAAACTGACTGAAAGTTCTAGGTTTTGTCTATTTATGTTGTCAGTGGGGAAGCAAAGAGGATATGCAGGGGAGAAGTGTTCTGAAGATTTATTCTGATTTCTATTTTTTTTTTTTTTTTTAGTTCTGTTAATAAATTTTCTTTACACCATTTGTAGTTTTGAACCTGTTTTGCTCTCCTCCTATTCCATATCTCAAACAGAAAATGAGTAAATAATTCTAGTGGGTCCACTGGCATTTGGCCAGGACTAAACCCACTACGCTAATTGGTGCATTGTCTGGAAAACACAGATTGGTGGACCAAAAACCACTACAGTAACTCCACAGCAAGTCCATACATGCCCCAGTACCACTGCAGCCTAGATCCAGCCCAAACTTAGCTCCTGAGTCAGAGACAGGGCAAAATGCAGCTGAGAGCCTGGTACAAGGCACGGAATCAGGGTGTACCTGGCTGTTCTGCTGCACAGCCCCATTGCAGGATGGTTCAAGCTGAGCTCTCCTGGGGTGCATCTGACCATCTGCCAGCCATGTACAAAATGTAGAGGGGAAATCAAGGGGATAGTAACTGATACTAAGTTCCAACTTGGCATCTACTTGATCCTCTACTTCAGAGTGGCCTGCCAGTGGCAGAGATTAACCAACAGCAACTCCTGCCATTGCTGCTTAAATGTGTTGCTGAAAGAAAACAATGATGCTTCATGCATTCACAAGACTCCATTTATATATATGTGTGCATGTAATACCCACTCCTGGAGGGGGGCAGCTTTCACATAATATCCCGGTGTGGTGATTTAACACCAGCCAGAAATGAATCTCTGAATAAGCCACTCCTCTTCCCCCTGCCCCTCGGGCAAGAGAGGGACAAAGGCAGGGACTATAGGTTGAGATAATAATTTATTGAAAGCAAACAGCAATGGAATAAGAAAAGCACAGTAATAGCAGCAATGTTCATAACATAAGTATACAAAAAGAGGTGCTTTGCACACAAGTTTGCTCTGCTCCTTTCAGCTCAGCTTGGCTGGGACCAGGCTCCCATCCACCCCTCTGTTTCCCACAGATGCTTCCTGCACTGGCACTACTTTTCAGCCCAATGTCTTAGAGCCAAGCCTGTCACTTTTTCAGAACCATGTCTCTAAGCCGTGTCTTGGAGGAACTGGGAAGGGGCCAGGCAGTGGTGACAGAGGACAGGGTCCACACAGCTGATCCCAGTAATCCCCCCAATGAAAAGTGAGACAAAATGACACACTTCCAGGGGTGTCATTTTTTTCTTTCTTTTTCATTTTTCTCACTCACCTTTTCTTTCCCCCAAAACCATGCCTGCAGTGATGATGTGTGTGTTGTGGAATAGCAACCTGGCCACAACCAAACAGTGCTGAGCTGCGCCCCCTCTCCACAGCTAGGACACCTGGGAAGGACATCATGTGGCTGGAAGTGCAAGAGGAGTGTGAACCAGCAGCTGGCAGGCTGGGACCCATCAAAAGTTGCACCTTTCCTTTTGAAGTCAGGCCACCATGCAGTGGTGAACAGTGAACTTGGAGAGGCAGCAAGCAAGGAAGAGCACCATGCTGGAAGGACACTGGTAGAGGTGGAAGAGGCATGCTCTGGCCTCCACTTACAAATATGTGCTGGTAAATAATTAACAGGGACAACAGGTAGGTCTCTCAGAAATTTTATGCATCCTAACACAGCCTAACATAGTTCCCTTCTTTCTAGTCCCTCATTTTTCAGCTGCTAAATCTGCTGTTCCATTAGCTGGAGAATATGATAAAAAGCTCTGTGGCACAATAAGATGGAGAAGGTAAGATGGGGATACACCCCAAGTCAGGAATATTGGGGAATCCTGTGCTGAGGTATTCTTCTGCTGTTCCTTCTGGATGACACCTTTCATTGTGCTTGCCCAAGGCCTTAAACACAAAAGAACAGTAGTAAGAAAGAGCTCTCTTCAAATGAAGCCTCTTAATACCTCAAATTTCAAGTTTTGAGCTTAATTACAAGTTGTGCTACTGTATGGTATTACATAAATATGTTATTGAGTTATACAAAACTAATTTGATCAGTGACTCAGTACTGTTTTCAAGGGAAATAAGCTTCCTAAATATAAATGAAAGCATTTCTGATAGTTCTCTACAGAAATAAAACATCCACACATGAAAATAAAACATTAAAAATTTAAGCAACTTAAAAATCATGATATTTCCAACATATTTGTACTTCTGTATCTCCTTAGAACTCTTTCTGAAAACATATCTTAGTATCATCTGCCAGGGACTACACATTAAATACGATTTGTAGGTCTAGTATTCACAAGAGGTTTAGAAGCAGCAAGATGTAAAAAAAAAGAAACAGTCTTTTTCCAATGGTTGTTTATTCTTTAGGAGCAATTTTGTTGCTCTGGGGGGAAGTATCTTACCTAACAACTGCCACAGCATCAGAGACTTTGTAACAGCAATCCATTCCATCAACACCTTTGTTTCCATTTTTTATATACCAATTAATGTTAATACTGATAAGTAAAACTATTGGGCTCTGCGGCCATTAAAATCAATACATTTCTGCCACAAAAGTACAGTACTCACTCCAGTATCTCCACCAGAGATTTCTTGGCAAGTGAGTAGGTAAGAATATGATAATGCCTATTTAGCTCAGTAATAAGTTCTGCACCTTTAAAACTAGATCTGAGAGCAAAGGCAGGGAGAAGGAAAAGTGGTGGAATTTTTTTTGCGGGTGTATTCAAAACATAGAGACAAGCAGTGCTCTTGGAGTTCTCTGCTCTGCAGACAGATGGGGAGTTTTCCCTTGCTCTTTTCACTGTTTTTTCCCTTGTTAGCTGAGGTCAGAGGGTTTTTTTTTAACTGTTCAGCCATTTTTCATCCCAGGAGCACCAGGACTATCGTCCAGGGGCCCCCCAAGCTGCACTGCAGCCAGGACACTGCACCCGAGCCCCAAAGAGAGACCCGAGCCCCAGAGATACTGAGAAAAAGCCAAGGACACACCCACAACAAAGACTCTGAACTACAAAAGTACTCTCTTTGAATTTGCCAACTCTTCAGAACAACAAGAGGTTCTATTATTTAGTATTATTAATTTTCTCATGTTTGTGAATACTTTGCTTGTTAAATCAACAGTTTTTCCCACTTTTCTTGAAGGAGATCTATGTCTCCTGAACCAGTGTGGGGAGGAGCTGCTTGAATTTGCTTTCTAGAGGGACCCCTTGGGAGGTTTCCTCCCAAATTTGCCCAAAACCAGGACACATATGCACTTTAGTAAAATATGAAAAACTCCTAAGCCACAGCATCACAGAGGAAAAAAGAATGAATTTTTTAAATTGTTTAAATAAAAATTAAAATTCCACTTTGCCGTCTAGCTCTGAGTCTCATAGTAGACATTTCATTGCTCAGGAAAAATCGATGTCTTATATGGTCTCCAGTGAGGTTCTGCAGGCTACATTTCTTTTTCCATTATAGTTGAATTGCCAAAAAGTGGCAGCGAGAATGTAAACTGGTCTGCAAAATCTGGGATATGCAGCTTGGAATGAAACAAATTCAGTTAAATTGATAGAACATAGTTAATTTAGACAGCAGTTTTCATTACCAATAGGGGCTAGTGGGAAGGTACCATAAAATTAGCAAATTTGAATGAAAAATGTGAGAGATTGTGAATATGGGATTTCACAAAATATTATTATCAAAGGATTTAGTTTTTGTTGGGGAGGTTAGTGGTTTTTTTGGTTTACTTTTTTTTAAATTTTTTGAGATAAGAAATACAAATTAATATTCAGAAGGGGTTCAAACAGGTTTGGAGAGTGGCAGACATATATGGCTACTGCTCGTCTTCACTAAACCTCCAAAATTTTGTCCACTTCTTTCTTTTCTGTCCAAAGCAAAATATAAAAAAAGAGATACATATTTAATGAGCCCACATCCAACTGATTTTGGCAGAAGACCCCAAACTTTTCCAGAGCTAAAAAGAAAACCCACTGAACCTAGAAGATATTTCACAGTTAAGATGAATGGACTCAAAGTGAGGCCTGGTCTTGGTGGACAGCCAACCAGTACTAGCCTGAATTCCCTGAATTTCAATGAAAAAAGAACTTTTCATGATATAGCAAAAACACAATGTGAATATAATAACTGATAAGTTCAGGGCTAATATAAAGGATATGAACTGCAGAGGAGCGGATGGATGACTCAAAAACTGACAGAAGAAGCTGAGAATGGGATGTGCTTCCAAAACACTATTTTCTTTATTTGGATATGCCTAGTAAATATTTATATGGTAAACATAAACTAAATGGTAAAAAATATCAAATATTCTTTAATTTGATGACTCTTATTCTAGTTGCTGCCACATATTAGCAAATCAAAGCACAATTTTCTTTTGATTTTTAATGCATTAAAAGCATTTGTACTTATTTGAAATTGAAAAAATATTTCCCATAGTCATTTGTTGAGTGTTAGCAGTTACAATCATTTTCCAAATTCATGCTACCTCAGATATCAACCATTCACTTTGAATAGAAATAAGTCCACCAATTGCCATTTATCTAATGCCTGAAATTATCTGTTCTCTTTTGCTAAGATGACTTGGAATCATGAGTCCATTAGAAAAGGCAATCATTCCCTTCTCTCCAAAGAATTATCTTCCTCCTTAATGGGAGTCACAGTTTAACACTGCACTTGAAAGAAATCACTGAGAAATCTCTGTTGGATCCAACCCTGCTGGGAGAAATATGAAAATGAACATTACTGGTCCTGTTCAATAAATCTTTCTTGCTCTTTTCTCAGTGGTCATTTCAGTGTTTCATCCTTTGTACAACATATCCTTTCCTTAATGTTTGGTGGTATCTTCAATACAGACAGCATGTATTACTTTTAACAGGAAAAATTACCTCAGGTTTTTCCTTTTTCTTTCCCCCTCCTTTGCTGAATTTTTAAATTTTTTATTTTGTGCTTTAAAGGTGATCTTAATTCCTAGCAGTATCTGGTGCATCACTAAGTACTACTATATTTTTCTGTAATAATATTAATATGTCTATCCATCCAAACAATAAACACCCAGTGGCATAAACAGTGCAAAAAATTCCTTTTTGCATCTCAATGACACAAAAACATCCCCGAACATTGACTCCTGTCTCACTTTCCATAAGTTTTGCAGGACCCTTTGCATTCTAGAAATTCGGCACGGCAGGCTGCCCGTGCCAAATTCACCTTCCTGACTTGGCTGCCTCCCTAGCAGTATTCCGCTGCTTTAGGGAATCGGAATAAGAAATGTCAGCACTAGATGGAGCTCCTGTACAGCAACATCTCTGGAAAAACCTTTGGGGCTCGCACGTATGAGAAAATCAGGGATGGATGTGCAGCCCTGGTGTAGCAGGAGGATGTTCTCAGGGCACTCAGGTTCACTGCTACATCCCCATGCCCATGCCATCCTGCAGGGCCCCCATCTCCTGCCAGGACTGCTCCTTTTGGATCTTTTGGATCTGCATGCTTTGGATGCCTGGGGGCATCCCCAGGACCTTCCTCCATGGTGAGGATGTGCACAGCTGTAATACATAACATGCAGTCTCAGGGGGTTTCTGTATGTGGGACATGGCACCAAATCAGCTAAGAGGGGAAATGACAGTGTTAGCATCTGCTAGCCAGTGAGCCAAGCATCCACCAGAGCATACAGCCAGCATCCCTCCAATGAACTCCTCCTTTTTCACTGAACCCAACTACTTATTGTTAATAATACGAGTATATTTCTAAAGATTTTCTATAATCTGGAGGGTTTCTTTTGCAATTACCATTCCTAGGGGTGGTACACAATACAACTACTAAGTCTTCTGAGTCAAGTTTTTCATAATGTCTAGTGGTCAAACTGGTTTTTGTTCTAATTAGATATGAACTGGTCAATAAATAGTTATATCTGATACTGTGAATGCAGTCTCAAAATATGATGATAAGGCTTTACACTGCCTCTGAACCAGGCAGTGTAAAGCCTGGCTCTTGTGCAGTTTTACAACTCCACAATCTCACATGGTGTGGGGAGTGAGCAGAAACATCAGAGAAGGCTGCTCCTGTCTCTATCCAAGATCACTGTGATGGCTGATGGATGTGCAAAAGCAGTATTCCCCATTCCTTAATCCCTCCAAAGGAACTCAAAGAGGAAGATCTTTTACATCCATTAAAAAACTAAATATAACCAATGCAGACAGAAATCCTTTGCAGTGCATTTTCACCCAACCAATAAGTCTAATCAATCTTCAGCACTGGATAGATCAGTAGAAATTGCCCTAGCAAGTGCAGTAGTGGAGCTGTGACATACTGGGGTGAGTGTGGCTATCATGGAGGGAGGCCATACCTTACTTAATTCATCACAGGTCCTTGACAGCGCCCTGCAGACAGGGCTGATGCCTACTTGGATAAAGCCTACTTGGATTTTCAAACAACTTGGACTAGCCCAAAGGCTTTTAAGGATGGTAAGCTGCAATGCAATAACAGAAATCTTCATGTGAAAAAACAAATAAATAGAAGTAGGAAATAAAAAACAGGAGAAAAATATTAGTTTTAGTGGAAACTGTGGACAGCAAAGTTCCCCATGGATCTGTTCTAGGCCCTGGGCTATTCATCACATTAATAAATTATCTGGAAAAGATGGGGAAAAGTGACAAGTTTTCAGATCATACTACACAGAATAACTCAAAATCAACAAAAACTGACTGTGAAGTACTGCAGCACAACTACATGAAATGGAGCCATCGAACAGATGAGAAGCAATACTGATGTAAACTACTATATGTGGAAGAAAAGAGACCTGACTTTGAATGCACAGAAATTGTTTCCGACTTACTGCTCTCTAAAGAGAGTTATGATAGAGAACTTTACACAAACCACTTCCATTAAGCAGCAATGCTCAGCAGCATTGAGAAAAGCAAACATCAGGACTCCTAGAAAAGGAAAATAGAGAAAAGAAAGAGAAAAGGTGGACAGGGAAAGATTGTTTATTGTTTCCTACAATAAGTACATTTTCAAATTAAATCATCAGGTTGCAGACTCAGAATAAACAAACTGGAGAAGGTACTTCTCTTTGCATAGTACATAGTTAATAAGTGGAATTTTTTAATATATTATATTGTGCATACAAAAATTTTGCAGGTTTGCTGACAGCAAGTGGAATGGGAGATAAACACAGGAAAACCTATTAGATTCAAAAGTACTGCTTCAGGGAAGACAGGTGTCCCTACACCACAAATCACAGGCTGTGGTACTATGTATTGGAAAAATATCACTGGACACTGAAAATTATCCCAGTTTTAAGTTTAGTATTCTAGAAGAATAGCCAGGCAAAATACTGTGAATGGCATAATCTTGATATCAATACAAAAAAACATTTTTCAAGGCATAATTTAGTTATTGAAATTATAAGAAAAAACAATTACAGCACAGTAAGATGCTAATACCACTTGTATCTGATATCAGTATTTCTTTTCCAAAGGTCTGAGTGCCCTCAACCCTAGAAAAGATATTAACTTGTAAAACTCTTACTCATTCTCAAATTCCTTGTTAAACACCACTTAGTGCACTGACCTATAGAGAAAACTGTTCCATGAAGCAAAACAGATGTTGATATGCTATTATCTACTGCTCTTATCTCAATGTATATTAAGCTAAGGCTTTATCTTGTCTCATAACCTGCTTTCTACTCATTAGAAAAATTCTATTTAAATTCTGACAGGCATATTTATTTGGCAGCCTTTCATCCTACTCCTATGATGTGGTCTTAGCCTCTCTCAAGGATATTAAACAGAAACACATTTTCAATTTTGAGAAGTACACCTAGTAAAGCAATCCTCAGCAAGATCATGCAGACACTGCTGGATCTTGGCCCTCTTGCACTGCCACACATTTTTTTCTCTGAAAATTGAGCAGTTTAAAAACAGTGCAAAATTTAAAAGTTTGGATAAATTAGGGCAAACTGCTGTAGCATCCCCCATCGCCCGCATTTTTAAACTGCTGTGATTTGTTACAAAGAATTGCATGGAGAAGATTTGCTTGGTGCACCACAGTCAGTGTACAGAACATATTGAAAATATACACACAAATGCCATGTACATATTCCACTCTTTCACTGAGAGGCAGAATTTGTAACATGTCATCACTACCATATTAACTCCTACCCTGAAACTGTTTCTAGTTAACTCCTGCTGAGCTCACGCTGAGGCAGACAGGGATGGCCATCAGCCTCCCATGCAGTGCTTGCTCTGCTGCCAGCAATTGAGAGGAGAGCAGCGCCCACCTGCCCTGCCCTGGGCTGCCTGCTGCAGTGCCCAAACAGCTTGCCCAATTTCATTAGGGTGATTAAACAGCCAGTCTAAAGAGGTCCCCTGGTAAATCCACAAACAGCCTGAATGCAGAACACAACCCCCAAACTGTAAATCTGGAAAACAATAATGCTTCAGTGTGCACATGCGCAGAAGGATTCAGTCTAACCATTATGCATCCTAAAATTCTTATAAAGTCAAGTTAAACGGGATTATCTATGGTTTTTTAAAATTCATACCATTTCTTAGCTGAAAGCAAATCTTGCCAGATGTTAATGTGCTATCCCAGTACTCAGAAGACTCTACTAGACTCAGACAACACTTAGATATTAAGCAATAAAATGCCATATATGTGAATTAACTAATGGTTTTGAATTTTAGAATTTATCAAAGTCCTAATCTAAGCAAAGTTTTACGTAGCTGTTGATTTGTAAAGATGATCTATTTCTTATAAATTTTTTTACAATCAAGTCTTCTTTTTGATACCTTGTTTTCTGATAGTCACTTGGTCCTGAACAAATTTCTACTGTTATAAATCTCTACAAAAATAATTCAACATAAAAGAAGTTTCCTGCTTTTGATTCATCTGAAGCCTGTTGATTTTGATTCCTTCTTGCCATAGTTATCTACTATTTCTGCTCTTAATTGCATTAGTGAAACCAATAGAAACAATAAAAAATAGGAGCGAGGGACAGAAACAATAGAAGAAAAACAACACTAAAAAATTAGCAGGTAGTGAATGTCTGCCTCTAATAAAATACTGTGAAATAGATGTAAAGATTGCCAGCTTAGCCCAGTGAGTCCCTAGTCTTCTGCTTCATGGCTACTATTCTTTCTTAAGGAACAGCACAAGTTTGTATCTGGCCACAGGATGAGACTGTACTTCCATCATATTGGAATCTTCTATGAAATAAACTTAAGAAATTACAAACAGGAGAAGTAACAAAATTTACCAACATGCTGGGAAGACTTGGCTGAAATTGCTCAGAGCAATTGAGCCTGATGCTGATAACTGGCATGAGAAACTCTCAGCTGAAGTAGGGGAAGTCGGGCACAATGGTAGAAAAGATGGTACCCAGATGACGTTGATTAGAGGCATTACTATTCAGACCACGGAGAGATGCCTGGGGAGTCAAGCAGCCCCAGGAACCTGAGGTTTCACCCTTGCATGGGGTGATCCCCTGACTGCATCGCTTCATCCTTGCTGAGCCAGCACAGCATGGAGGGAAGAGAGGGGAGCCAGGTCCCACAGTGCTCAGGAGGGAAAGCACAGGAGGAAAATCTCACAGAAATGGGATGGGGGCATGTCATGGGGGTGAAATGCCTACTCACAGTGGTACTCTTTACATTTACTGTCTGCAGATTCCAAATATTCCTCCTGCCTGTATCAATTACGGGAAAGTCTGTAGCAGACAGTGGTAATTTTGAGTAAGTTTTTAAAAAAACCCAAACAACTCATAACAAAACCAAATCCATAAATCTCTTAGTAGTGGGAGGCATTTGGATTATTTAAGAAGTGAATCATGTTAGCTGAGAAATCCACAGAAGCAATTAAGTGGTCTGGGACTCAGCAGAGGCTGTAGTTTATTGACATTACTGAATTTTCAGTTTCAGAAGCAGTTTCTCAGCTAGTGATGATATGTAGAAAATCTCAAATGTAAACAGAATAGTTTCAGCTTTCAAATACACTTTTGTTTTTTACTGTCAGCACACTAATTTAACAAAATTATTTTCTCACTTAATACACTTTTAAAATTAGAAACATAGCAGAAACATTAACATAAAAAAGCCCCAAGAAAAAGGAAAAAGAATACAAACCCTAATAATTGCTTTTAAGTATGAAGAATTTGCCACAGATGAGGGGAAATGAAGAATTTATAGTTATCACTTATTATTGTGTCATTATTTGAAACTATGCAAATGGTTCTGTAGCCTTTTTATCATTGAAAAGATTGTAAATTTGATATGCTTACTGGACTGGAAGACTCTGCTTAAATGCTTCCTAAAAAGAAGAAGATACAGAAAATTAATGTCTTGAGTTAAGAAATGGTTATTAGATATATAACTTGAATATGAACAGCCAAAGATAATTCTCTCTCTCTGACATACTTCAGGGGCTACAAAGGAAACTCAAAAGTTTTCCATAAAATACTGAATTCTGTTCACATCTGTCAGCATGTGGATGGTGTTTACAGCTCCAAAAGATTTTTAAACATATAGTTAAAAAAATAGGATTTAATAGCCCTTCACAAGCAAAGTCCATTGCTCTCTTATGCGGGGTTTTTTGACGGACTATTGCTTATTTACTGGCCTCTATTTATTTCGTTATACTCACTGAGGGACCAAAAAAACCAACTATGTTTTAATGACATATTTTTATCACATGTATGTGACCTGACTACCAAAAGAGCTGGTTTCTGCCTTTTCTGAAATTAAAAGAAAGCCAGTATCAGGCATAATCTTGTTTGGGTTAATGTCATGACCCAGGATTAGGGAGAAGGGCCTGCAAATATCAATGATTAAACTTGAACTCTGACAGAAATGCTGTTTCATCATCTTCATCAGGGCTTAGAGACATGACCTTTTAGACTAAATTCACCATCAGGATAATTCTGCAAAACAATCCAACATGGTCTTTGCCTTTAAACTTCTGTTTGAGGTATCCGTGTGAACTGATGTTGTTTCTATATTTCTTTGCATAAAGTCTCCAGCATTCTGCAATGTGTGGCTATAACACAGAACCAAAAGTATGTGAATATGCTGCAGGCATGGCTGCCCAATTGGAAAGAATCAAACACTGGCAGAAATCTGTAGTCACTTGCACGTGCACAGAAACAGACCTTGAGCATGAGCAGAACACTTTTTTTGCATTGACAGCTGACATTTGTACACAAAAAAATGCCAAAGGGGTGATCAATTTCCTTACAGAATTATTTTGTTCTTCTGTCTCTCTTTTCAGGGACACACACAAACTGTTGTCCATCCTTCACTGTTATTATTTCTGCATGTTTTTGCTGCTTTCTTTTGTACAAGCATTAGGAAAATGGACTCTAGATTCTTGATCATACAACAGAACATATCAGAAAACATTAAGGATGTCAGCTAAGGGAAAAAAATGTTTCCGTCTACATGTGGCTGCTGGTACAAACTGAGGGTACCTGAGGATGTTTGGAGAGCACTCTCCAGCTCCTGTTTGAACCATTACTTGAATTTCTGCAGTGATGAAAGATGAGAGTGGAGGAGGGAAGTGTGGGGGTTCTGGTACACTTCACAGTCCTATTGCACTCTGGTGTGGAGATGGAGTCCACCTGGAGCTACACAGACCAGGGAAAGGAGAAGCAACCATGGCTGCTCATACAGACACCTGCTGCATACCACAGGATCTTAACACTGTTAGCATCAACAGCTATAGTCTGTAACACCTTATAAATGGGTAAATTGAATGACACAGTCCTGTTTCAGCTAGGGTAGAGTTAATTTCTTCTCAATAGCTCTCATTGTACTATGTTTTCTATTTAGAATGAGAATGATGTTGATAACACACTGATAATTTGGGGATTTTTGCTAAATCATGTTTATCCTAGGTCAAAGATTTCTTTTTTTCCTTGTCTCATGGTCTGCCAGTGAGGAAGTACACGACTGAATCTGTGAGGGCGCATAGCTGGAGCAGGTGACCTAACCAAAGTAATATTCCAGATCATAGAACAAGATGCCCAATATATAAGCTAAGAGGAGTTACCCAGAAAGGCAGCTGGTAACGGTCTGACATTGATCAGCAGAGGTGAGAAACTGCATTGTGCACCAATTTTTCCTCCTCTTATATTGCCATAATTGCTATTTTTTACCATTACTATTGCATTTTACTTTATCTTCAATTATTAAACAGTTCTTATCTCAACAAAATATTTTGCTTTGATTCTCCTCCCCATTCCACAGGAAAAAGAGAGGAGGGCTTGAACAAGGGGCTGCACAGTGCTTCATCTCCAGCCCAGCACACATCTTGGGTGATACTCTGCTGTAACCAAGGCAAAACCTTCTCTTATCTCAAGAAAGTGTTAAAATGCCTACCAGAGTGAAGTCTCTGATTTCAGGAATAACATTCAAAGCAGGACATTAGGTCTTCCATTCTCACTTTCTTTCTCAAGGCATGATTCCTTCTTTATCATGTTTTCCAAAATGTTTGCCCAAGTTATCTCCCCACTTTAAGCATGTAAATTGAATGGAGAAGTCCAGTACTCATGCTCTACAAATTACCTGTAGAAAGAGCTAACAGCATTTTTCCTACACGATGAATTTGGGATTGTAAAATTGGTAAGAGGACTAGGACACCTCTTCATGAAAACACAGACATCTTAAAAATGCTCACTCTTGCACAACTAAGAATAGGTGATTTCAACTCTGTACAGTGTTTAATGCCTATAGGAAATAGAAATTCCTGGAAACATCCTGGAAGAGGATACTGAAGTGGGGAGGGAACTATAAGCAAAAGTAAGAAAAAAGAAAGAAAAAAGAAGTCATAAACACCCCATTTGTGAGAGTCATCTCATGAGTTCAGAGAGGTACAGAGCAGGTATATACTCCTGAGCTTGGGCTCCTTTCATAGCCCATGGAGATAAAGGGGTGCATGGAGGACACATCTCATATCACCCTGAAAAGAATGTCTCAGATGTGTTGAACAGTTTGCATGCTGGCAGTACAGATTTGGTTTTCTACTGATTATAGAAGAGCCTTGGGGATTGGAAAATTCTGGTTTTAGTCAGAAGATTCCTATCTGTCTCTAAGGGGTTGAGCCTTTCATTTTTTTTCATGCAAGTATGGTCCTGAGAAGTGTATTTAATAATATACAACTACCTCATTGATTAGTTATTTAAATAAAAAGTATAGCAGGCTAACTGCCATTTCTCTAAAGAGAAGATGACAAAAGAGGAATTTGGATTATGTATCTTCTTAATAACTACTTTTGTATTTTTGCTTACTATAAAATCTAATACATATCAGGTGCTGGAAATTACATAGAAAAATTCAGAATAAGCTGTCAATTGTTACACTGTGTTAAAATAACTAAATCCCTAAATCCCTCTAGGTCATTACAGCATTTCTCCTTTTTTTTTTTTTTTTTTTTTTAAATAGATAAAAGGACTGTAAACACTTTTGACTTATTCCCATGAGTCAGGCACTGGTTTCCCCCCTCTGTTTGAACCAGCGGATTATTTCCGATACTGACCAACCACTGAGGAAAGCTTGCATGGGTCACAATGACTGCAGATATAACAGAGTCTATGTACTTCAAACAGAATGTTTTCAGGGTCTGTTGCAGCTATGTTTTCCGAAGCAATACTGATTAGTTGTGTTTGTTACCAGCTTTATTTATAGAAGTATCACCTTTAATGCCATCCCAAGCCCACTGGAAAAGGAGCAATCAATGATAAGTGGACAGGTGAGGAACTGCTAATAGTGTTTTTGCACTGGGAGATGAGTACTTGCTGCATCAAAGCTCAGAAAACATCAGATGAGCTCTTGTAGGATCAAGCCAAGTGAAATGATGTCCTTTTGTGGAAAAAACTGTATCTTTTCACAGAAGAGTAATTTATTACACCTGAGATCTCAACTGCATCGCATAAGCAGAGAGTTTCCAGTATGCTGGAAGTTTATACTCTAAATGTAAGTACCTTCGTTTAATGCAGTGAGTCTAAGAGACAGCATATAAAATCAAGGTAAAATACTAAGAAGAAAATTATTTGTTTAAGGTCACGAGACAGCTGAACTTTAAAGCAAAATCATGAGCAGTTTGGTTTCTAAAAAGATTAAAGTCCTCATTTAGGTATGACTTTGAGTTATCAATGGACATTAGGACACA
The DNA here is from genome assembly GCF_050655825.1 of Lonchura striata. Lineage (NCBI taxonomy): Eukaryota > Metazoa > Chordata > Aves > Passeriformes > Estrildidae > Lonchura > Lonchura striata. The sequence goes on along the minus strand of NC_140703.1, from coordinate 91,288,081 downwards.
TCTGCATGCCTTACTTTAGTTCAAATAGGACTGTAGCCCTCTGCTGCACCCCGGACTGACAGGATGCTGTGTGGTAAGACACAGACATCAAGTCACACAGCTTTTGCATGACACAGGCATCTCTGGCTCCTTTAGAATAGTGATTTTCTTTTACACAAGACTAATCAGAATTAATTTTTTACAATGAAATATTGGAAACAATTTCTTGGGCAAGCTGCCAGGTACTTTAACCATCATGAAGGTTAAGAAAGAGAAAAACAATCAGCTGAAAACAAGAGCTTGTTCAACAGGCACAAAAATTTCCCTGCTAGTAATGTGCCTTGGAACTTTTCCAGCATTATAATCTAGTGTTGGATCTCTGTAGCCAGAGACAGCTTTGTCTTTCTCATATGTATCAATCTATTTAATATTTAATCCTGATTTGACATGGCATAGAGTAGTGGTTCTAAGAATGAACTACAGAAGCTCAAATTCTGCCTGTCCTACATGTTTGGGAAGTTTACATTAGTGCAAGTATCTTGAGAAAAGACAATTTTTTTTTGAAAGTTTGCATCTGTCCAGAGATTTGAAATGTTTAACAAGGCACTGTTTAGCGATTACATGTGACATGGTCAAAACTGCAATACAAACCTAATCTTAGGATGGCATATCACTTCCTGTGTGTGTGTGGTCTCTATGAGAGTGCCTTAAAAATAATACATTTTTCTTAAATTAAAATCTAATGCTTAGTCATTTCATTATATATTTATATATCCTTTTTTCACCTTGCCTGCAAATTTTACTGAGAGTTCAGCTGTGAAAATAGATCCTTCCCCTGTGTTACTTTCCACGTTTGCTTAAATGTATAACCATGAGACTGTTGAACTGTGATGAAGTGGTGTGTAATGGCAGCTAATTTTAAAAATCCATCCATTTTCCCAACTCAGTGACATGTGCAATTTCCACTGCAGTGACCTACTTAACAGAGCTGCAATCAAGGATGAGCACCAGGGTAAAATAATTTACTGTGGGAACAGACCATGCTGTTTCTCCTCTAGCTCCATTCCTGGTGCTTCTCCAAATCAAGACTCAACAGCTCATACTTCGATAGCAGATCTCACAGTATTATTAATTTTCTCCTTAAAATCCCCATTACATGCTTATTGATCAGCATCTATACTTCCCATTAGCTTCCAAACCTTGTGCTTTCCACATGATTGATTTGAAATCACTAAGCAGATATAGGAATAGCGGCAAGTAATTAAACCAAAAACTATACTTTGTCCAAAAATTTTCTCCACTGTGCCCATGGCAACCCCCTGGTGCTCATTCTTGGGTTATGGTTTTTCAGTGCCTGAGGTATGCAATGGATTGCCTGTAAACAACTTACTCGATTTCCCACCAAGCAACATCAACATACATCGCACTGTCAGTACTGCTGGGAGGATCATCAGATCTGCTCTCCAGATCACCTCCCAGGCATGTGATTTAAAAAAAGGTAAGACAGTTAAGGGAGGGGGAAGTGATCTCTCACCTTGTGCTCACATTTAAAACAAATCTCAGCTTCCTGCTTTCATTCCCTCAGGTTTCATCCAAGCCACAGACCTGAAGGATAACACCTTCATGCTCCACTTGGTTTAAAACACAAAGGAGGCTTTCACTGTATCATAAAACAAGTGGGAGGGGGGGAAATGACCTTTAAAATACGGTCTTTTCAGAAGATTTGCAAGAATTAACTGCATTTATAAATATTTGAATAGTTTGAATTTGGCTTAGGTGTGTCTTACACATCATGAAATAATCACCAACATGAAGATTAGTTGCCCACTTAAAGTTTCTTCACAATTTAGAAAAATACTGAAGCTAGAAAAAAAAAAGGCGCATACCTTCATTTATTACAAGGAAGTGCAATTCTAGTGGGGCCAGTGAACTTAAAGCACCACAGGATCATCAAGATTGTAAGAGATCTTCAAGATTGTCTAGTCCAACCAGCAACCCAGCACCACTGTAACTGCCCCAAAACCATATCCATAAACACTTAACATTATTAACACTGAACATCATTAACTGTATGTTCCTATACTGTTGCTTATCCTAGTAGGATCATCTACTCCATGACAAAAATAACCCCAAACAGATAAGAATATTGAAGCATTTATTCTTACCAACCTTGATGTTGAACTTCAGTTCATCTTAATTACCTTCCCTGTTACACACCTCTATTCTGGATCTTGAGCATTAGGGCCCTTTCTCTTATCTTTGATGGGCCAAAATCAGACATGAGGAACCAAGGAGGGAAAGCTAATTTTTTAGCTAATAAATGTACGAGATTTTTTTAGGAATATCTAAACAATTAATAATGATATTTATCAGCAGATAAAATTTGTTTGTAAAGACACATAAATATTAGGCAACCTTGTATTACTTGCTTTTCCTTATGCTGCATCCTAATCAACATTTTTTAATTATAACTCTGCAAGCAAACTTCTTCATTATGTCCTTTATACACACTAATGAAAGAATACATATGAGTGCTGCAAGACTTTTACATGAACTATGCACAGTTTAATAACTACCTGCATTTAGGCTGCCTCAGCTTCCCAGGACGCCCCACTGACAGCACCAACATCACTCAGAAGAGCTGAGGTCAGCTTTGGCATTCTGGGTTTTGCTGTTTTGTTTGCTTGTGTGTTCCTTGATGATCTAATCAGTTTTAAGAATTATAGCAGAAACTATCACATGAAAACAGGTATCACAATAGCACAGAAAGCTCCACTGCTGCCATGCATCCAATTCATATAGATCTGATTTTGAAGAATTAGTCCATAACATAACACCTTGTGAGAAACTTACACATTTGCAGGTTTAATTCCACAATCAGTGGGATGGTAACTCACATGTATTCAGAAAGAAGCCAGCATGCTCAAAAGGGCACCTTTAACATACCTTTTTTTCTAAGCCCTTGAACACCCACCTCTTTTTCCACAACCCTTCAAATGTAATTCCCCCCTCCCACTGGTAAATAATAAAAAGAAAGCTCAAAGTATGGAGTTAAAAAACAGTCCTGACATCTTTCTGCCTGCGAAAACTACTTACAAAAATACTGGAATATATAAACCACTCAAAAATGGAAACGAAACCTGGAAGACGTCACTCATGTCTCAGCACAGACTAAACTGAAAACAACCTACCAAAACAAGCCAAGGTACTGTTGACCATAAAGTCAAGAGTATTTTTGGATGGCCAAAGTAAGTGCCCTAATGTTACACAGCAATACTAACTCCTGAGACTTCACTTTGGGTAAAGAAGCAGTTTCCCAGGGGAAGTTGCCAGGATGAGTTAATGGTCATGAGTGGAGCACACATTTGAGCAAGGGACCGGTACTAGAGACCACACCACTGGAAGTAGCAAAGAGTTTGTGATTCAGATAGAGAGCATGTGTTTGAATTCACCACCCAATTTTACATCAAGAGATGCAAGAGCATTTCTTGGGTCAAAGGGCCTGCACAAGATGTGCTTCAATCCAGGGCTGGAGAAGAGCCCGGAATGTGTTTGTCCTGTCCTCTTGGCCTGGTGGCACCAAAGTAAGGATTTAGAGCAAGAGGGAGCTGTGCCAAATTCCCTGGTCTGGGTTAGATAAGGATCACATCTAGATGTGCACCACAGGCCAGTTCATGATTTAGTGGATCTTTTTATGAATGTAGGAATAAATGAAGAAAAGGGTCACTGCTTGGTCATGCAACTGGCATCTTCAAGCAACAGGCTTCATCCTTGGAGGGATGAAGGCTGCCCTCTGAGTGTTCAATGTCCTTTATCTTCTTTTAATAATTAAAAACTCCAGTTATAAGACTTACATCTAGCAGTGCAAAGGATGGTTGCAAAAAAAATTTGTCTGGAGAGGAGAACAACATTGAATACTTTTTCCCATCACTTCTGACAAATCTATTCCTGCAATTTAATTTTCTACTGAAGCTGCAAGCCTGCAAGTCTAAAATGAATGTTTTGCTTTGCAGAACAGAAATCATCTAATGATGAAAACTCACTATCTGGGACATGAGGAATTCATATTATAGATTGAGAGATAATTACAAATGGTAAATATATTACTTTCAGGAGGCTTTGTTCATGACAGAAAGCACACTGAGGGACCTGCAGTTCAGTAATGGCACAGATTTTCCTGAAAAAGATGTAATTATTATATACGTTTATACATTTAATCAAACTCTCTCAAGTGGCTTGCCTTTTTTTAGATTCCATTTTTAGCTCTTAAGAAATAAGTAATTTTGAAGAATGAGATATGTTAGGAATTATTTATTAGATCTATGCTACTCTTTAATAAAGTCTTTTTTTTTTAATGCTTTAAATGATGCAGGTCACTTGTGCTTGACCATAATAAGGCAATAAAAGTATCCTTCTGTTCACCACAGCAGAGCATTTAGCTCCCTAATCACAGTGCTTCATGCACCAGTGTTAAAAAGAAGAATAGTAAAGAATCATCACTGAACTCTTACCAAAGCAGGAATTGACAAAGCCATACCACCTACAAGCATGATCCCCTCCGATCCATTTGCCACGGATGTTGGATGCAAAACTGAGGGTAGTGCCCGAGATGCACACTAGCATGTCACTGACACTGATGTTCAGGAGAAGCATGTTGACTGGGTTACGCAGGGTTTTAAACTTGCAGAAGAGGATGAGGACAATCAAGTTATTCAAGAAACCAAAAAACAAGATTAATCCGAGAAAAACAGCCACTACTGTGTGCCCACTTCGTGAGAGTCCAGCCCTTGGCTCAACAGGATGTGCAGGTGCACCAAAGCTCAGGTTATACATCCAAGTGTGGTTCATTTCGGTCTTTGTCATGGATCAGTGAGGGCAGAAATCAGGGTGCCCTTTGCAAAAGGGCAGTTTCCCAGAAGTCATTCCATCACAGATTAAATCCTCTCAGGAGCCTTGCGATCTTTGTTTAGATGATATATCTCTTAGATGGTTATACAGGTGTGAAACACGATATTGCAGCACAGAATTACTTTCCTTCACTGTGCCTTTCCAGGTGTCTGCTCTGCAGTAACTCCAGGGCAACAGAACCAAGTAAGCAATCGCCTCAAATTCATCTTTCTTGTTTAAACCTAGGATAATATTAGATGACCTTTTTTGATGTTCAGAATGGAAAGTATCTTAAAAAGATGTTTCAGTATGATCTCCTCCTTCAGAGCAGATGGACAGCCCTATCCTTTCCTCTGACAATGAGTGTCTTTCTGAAAATACAGAAAAAATAAATGGTTAAAACCATTTGTTACAGCTCTTTCCACACGAAAAACAAAAAATAGGTACATAATTTACTAACAGTTCCTCCTATTTTAAACTGTAACAAATATCTCTAATTCTTTTCAGTTTTTACTCTGATTTTTAAAAGAAACATCTGTTTGTCTACATTTCTTTTGATGTTTTAAGCAATTTTTCCCTAGCTCAGTTTAGCATTCAGAAGGTCGTTTGCACCTTCCTAGTAAAGTTCCTTATGTGAGAAAACATATCTTTTGCATCAGCTTCCCAGAAGAACTCTGTCTTCCTCCACATTAAGTCAATCTACCCCAAACGAAGTTTGATTTTTGGCTTGACCTTAATTAAAATAATGACAAATTTAGGAGGAGAAGGTATTTCTTTACCCAGAAAGAAAAATATCAAATGCAGTTCCTCAAGCTCTCATGTGCACACAAAGGTTTGCAGATCTGTGATAACAATCTCTCTCCTCCCACATTTACCAGTGAACAGATGTCTTCCTTTATTATTTATAAAGCAGCCAAACACCCAAAGCCTCACATCTCTCATATCACAGGTGTAAATTTTATCCACATGCAGTGAATACATTGCTTGTGTGTTTTGTGAAACAATAGTGTTTAATGTGGATTCATAACTACGTAGTCTACCTTCTCTGTGGTTGCCAGCAAATTCTGCACAGTGTTTCATAAAAGTGGAGATGTGTGTATATGTGTACATATATAAGAGTTTCCACTCAGTGCAAAATGCATGATTATGCATAACTTGCTGGACTAAAAAAATTGAAAACTTCTCTTTCATGTGTCATGTACTTCTAGAATGATTGCACACACATTAAAATGGAGCATCTCCTATATTAGTCCTAACTGTTGTTTTCTGGAAATTGTCTTGTAAAATATGTATTTAGCAACTGGAAAATTGAGAGTTCAATTTACTGAAGATTCAGAGGTTGCTTGCTTTTTTCTTTTATATCTTTGTGTCATGGTAAGAATTTAGAACAAAATTTTCTATTTCTTTTCTTTCACAAACTCACTGTGCTAAATGTTGCAGTGATTTTAAAGTCATATACAGACTGTCTTAAGGTTTTTTTCTGGTGAGTAAATTATGTACACTTCACAGACCTTCTACTGTTTAGTCATAGAGAACCTGAAACACTGATGCTTTCTGATTTTTTTCCTCCCCCTTTAGGAGGTGCATGGTAATTTATGTTGGAAAGGCTCCCAGGTAGCATATCTAAGAGAAAGAACTTTTTAAGTCCTCTTCCTACAATTTTGAAAAAAAAAAAAATCTCCTACCCAATTCTGGTTACAGGTTATAGAAGGAAACTAACCGAGTCTCACCATCAATATACTCTAAATTGTATATAGCGTTTAAAAGAACAGAGTGAAAATTTAGTAGAACAAAAACCAAATCTTAAAAATACTCTTCTGAGCATTTCTCCTATGCGAACAGGCTGAGAGAGTTGGGGTAGCTTAGCCTGGAGTAGAGAAAGCTCTTGAGAGACCGTGTTGCAACTTTTCAGTACTTAAAGGGGACTTCAGAAAAATGGGGAGAATCTTCTTATCAGAGCCTGTAGCAAAGGGGTAAGGATTTAAAATTAAAGTCTGGTCAATTTAGGGTCAATAATGAAGAAGTTTTTTGCAACAAAGGGGGGTTGAAACACTGGAACAGGTTGCCCAGGGAGGTATTAGATTCTCATCCCTGGTAGTGTTCAAGGTGAGTTTGGACAGGGCTCTGAACAGAGTCTTCATCTCTGAGCTGATGATGTCCTTGCCTATCACATCAGGGCAGTTGGACTAGATGACCTTTAGATGTCTGTTCCAACACAAATTATCCCATGATTAAAAATTTAGCTCAAAACATGAATAATAAATTGTAGGTCTATTATACAGCCATCCTGCATTCTTAAAAATATACCAAGAGTTCATATTTATAGTGCTTATAAAAGGACATTTTATAAGCATCCGGGGACTTACAAAAGTCCCTAGATGGGACTCAGCTGACTAAAATTTAGCAGTGTGACACCAAGGTCCAGCCCAGTGTCCAGATCATTTCTCCACTGACCACTAGTCACACAGTTTTAGCTGGGCAAGTTCTGCCCTGGTGTGTTGGGAAATGAGACCTTAATGCACATGAAGACATGCAGGTCCTGAAAGTTCAGTGTAAGGCACATTTTAAAATTATATTACTCGATATCAAAAGATTACAAACATGATGAACAAAGATGAACTTCAAAAAGTTTTGGGTGAACTTAGGAGACAGAGGTCTGCAGAGGAAGACATCTGAAGATCTGGGCTATGTGGGATTAGGTTTTTTTTTTAGGAGCTCATGTATAAAGTTCTAAGTTTTTACAGTTGTGGATGAGGTAAAAACTACATTCAGATTTTAAAAAAAGCTTCTAAACTCCCATATTAATCCCTTGAAGAATGGGTCCAAGTTTACCCAATGTTAGCATTTAACTGAATAATACACATTATTGTTGAAAAAACACTTGTAGATGAGCTTTTGTGCTCAAAGGTTCACTTGATTTTTCTTTTTTTTTTTTCCTCCAGAGAGATTGTTTGGTTTAATAGAGGTTACTCTGGAACTCTATAAACCATGTCTTACTCTGCACTCCCCAGGGCTCCATGACCTAGAAGGACAGCTTGAACCCTCCCAATTCCTAGCAAACTCAGGAGCTTAAAGGATTGCCAATTCTACTTCTCAAAAAATGTTTTAAAACTCCAAAGCAATACAACCTACTATTCCACCCAAGGCAAATAAATGAGCATCCAACTTGTCCCCTTGAATTTGTCAGAGCTGACAGGGAATGGAAAATATACCCAAAGTGATATAAAATATATGGCCAGGTGAAATGGGCCAAAAGTTTGTTTAACGTCACCAGCTATGAAATGCTGCATCTGTTAACTGGTTCTGACAGTAAAAGTCTAAAGATACAGCAAAAACAGATGTCCATCACTGCTTGTATTTTCTCTGAAGTAGTCTGCTGGAAAAAAATGAGGTTTCAGAAGATGTTAGCTCAGCTTCTGGGAGCACAGGCTTTAATCCAGAGAGTGAGAGGCTTCTTTTCGCACTTGACACCACACATTAGTTTGAGCAGTGAAGTTGGTTTATTTCCCTTCTCACTTTACTACCAAATAACTTACTGAACACATTAGCTTCACGGGTTTCCAGCTGGGAGATTTCTTTACCATCTTCTCATGCAACATTGTGCAACATTCCAAAGATGATGCTTAATTCACTTTAAAAATTTGAAATCTGAAGAAAATGCATAAAATAAATTAAATCAAACTTCATACTACTAAAAAAAAAACTTACCCTTTTCCATCATATCTATATTGTTCTCTTAGGATATAAAGGAGCTATAAAAAACCCTCTTATATTTACATAGCCACACAATCTAAATCAACTCGTTCACTTCATATAAAAATAAATTTTAAAATAGTTGTTTTCCTTCATTTAACAACTCATATTTCTAATGAAAAGTTAAATTAAGAAACAAACAAACAAAAAGCATCCAAACCAACCCCCTTACATAACATTTCAAAGACAATCCCAAATGAAATTTTATTAAGGAAGAATCACTTTTTTGACCTGCTAACAGAATTATGACAGCAATAGTGTATTGTTAAATTGACGTACATTTAAGCTCATCTTCCAGATGAGAAACTGAATTGCTTTTAACAGAAAAGATCCAAAATCAGAAGTATCATCTGAAACAATTCTTTTAAAACACAGCCGAAAGACGGGGGTCTCAATTGGACTTCACAACACTTGAAGTCAGAATTTCCATCTGTTCTGGACTACTTTTCCATGCTCCAAGCCACACTGCAATATTTTAAGATGTCCAGAGAGAGGTCTTTAGAACTAAGCTAGAAGACTGAGAGGAGATTTTATGGTTCAGAAGTTTGGGTATCTCCAGCTCCCACAAAATCTCCTGCTTGTGGAAGAATCTCTTGTATGCAGGTCAGCAGACTTACTTTCAGCAGTTCATGTTCACGACACAGACAGACATGTAAATGAGAACAACATAAGTACAAAACATGTGCGATGAAGTTCACACGTTTGAATGGTGTACTATTTATTCAAGGGGAAAATCTAAATGTGGCAAACCCAATCTTTTGAAAAAGAAGCTACTTTCATTTAGTATACTGAAAGTTAAGGCAACCCCTCTTACGTACAAAGAGGAAGTTTATGCACAGAAATGTCTGTGCTGCGAGATGAGGCACACACATTCCTGAGCTGGGCTGAAGCCATCAGGAGTGTCCCAGAGCCCAGCCGGGACGGCGGCGGCAGCGGGGTCTGAAAGCACCTCCCAGATGCCAGGCTCTAAACACTGCACCAAGCAAAAACCTCTCCAGCCAACCTCCGCTTAGGATTCTTCCTTCACAAACTTTTTTTACACTTCTTGGGGAGGGGAGGGTGGAAGAAAAACCCACCTGTGTCTTTCATCCACAGCAACCCAAAGGGAAAACAGCCACCCAAGTCTGCGGCAAACACGTCCCGAGCGGCGGCACCAGGAGCCCCGGTACCCGGGTTGCCCTCCCGGGCGGTGGTCGCTCACGCTGCGCGGGATGGAGGCGGCGGGCTCGTCCTGCCCGCTCACATCCTTCTCCTTCTCCCCTCCCCGGTGGGCTGCGGGGACATCCAGCTTCGAGAGGGCGGGGCAGAGTGGACAGATGGTTTTGCTAAGATAAGGAATACGAGCGAGGCGCATCGCGTCCCGCTCCCGCCCGCGGCTCCCAGCGCAGCCCCCGCAAGCTCCGCCCGCGTCGGGGCGGTGCCGCAGCCGGGGCGCCCCGAAATCGGCACCCAGCGCCCCGAAATCCGCACCCAGCGCCCCGAGATCCACACCCAGAGCCCCGAGATCCGCACCCCGAGATCCGCACCCAGCGCCCCGAAATCGGCACCCAGCGGCTCGCAGTCCGCACCCAGCCCGGCTGCCCCTCCTGCCACGGGGATGCTCCCTCAGGACATCCTCGATGGTGCCAGCACGGCTGCACAGCGAGTTCGGGCTGGGCGCTCTTTTCACGCTTACTGCTGGCAAACACTTTTTCTGGTTTTGTTAAGCAAGCAGATATAAACACCTGCTCGGCAGAGACCAGGAATGCAGTTTAAACACGTGTCAAAATCTGGCGGTTTTGACTTGACAAAACCAAAACCAGACATATCTTGTGTATAATTTATCAGTAATCTGCTTTATCTGTGTTTTCCAGAAATCTTTACATTTTAAACATTTACAGACTGAACAAGCACTGCGGTTGCTGTGTGCTGAAACCAATGTTTTCAGAAATGTGTCTGCGTATCTCAGAAATAGCATATGGCTTGAAACGCTATGTAGTATTGTCACTACTGCCTTCTACTATACTGGGCTTTGAGACATACTGCTCTGGTCTTCCTACAGAGGAAAAAAATGTGCCCATGGGGAATGAATTGCTGGATAAAACCACAGAGAGAAAAACTAGAGTATACTTTGCTTTGTTGAACATCTCTTAGCTCTGGTTCTTGCCGATTTTCTAATAAGTCTTTAAAATTTGTAGATCACAGTTAAAGCCTGTAAAGTGATCATCATAGTACTATTATAAGAGGTTAAATCCATCTAGAGTTAACCTCTTATCTGCTCACAATTGCAGCTTTTTCACCATCTTGGCTTCAAGACAGATCTGCCAATGTACCTATCACTAAAGAAAAATAGTCCATAAAAAAAAAAAAAAAAGAAAAACAAAAAAAAGAAAAAAAGAGGTGTTGTGAAGTTTACTCATAAAATCTTTTCCCAGTGGAAGCCTAAGCAGACCTCATCAGCTGTATTAATAACAATATTTTGTTCCACAATTCAGCCTAAATAAAACTATTTTATTATATAAAATAAGCATTTTTGGAAGAAATAAATCAGGAAAATACTTAATACCATCATTTTCAGAAAACACACTGAATCACAATTTTGTTGATTAGAATTCTACTGTAAACTAAAAAGTATTTCTCCCAGAATAAAAATAAAAAATAAAAAGCCCAAAATATTGTTTAAATGTCACACTCAGAGAGAGAACAGGAGTGTACCTCCTTCAGAGATGCCTAACTAAAATTAAAATTAAGAGTGTTCATTTTTTAAAATGTCACTTGTAAAATGTCTACTTGTGAAATTCTTTATTATGGCATCTAGTTACAAAAACAACCACAGTCACTAGTTGCACATATTCACAATAATTTTTCAACATCAAGAAAATATGTGTTGTTAAATTGAACTTCATTACCTGGTGCAAACTCAGACAAAACTGCTTACTAAAAATACTGAAAAAAGTAATTTGAAATTAACTTACCTGCTATGAACTTGGAAGAGTTCAAAGAGTGGATTGTAGCAGCAAAAAAAAAAAAACACAAACCCTTGTCAATACCAAAATATCATTAGGCAGTTTATATTCATTGAATGTCCTTTTGTGTCACAGATTCAGAGCAGTTTGGCAGTATTACTAATCACCAGGGTGTATTAGTGAAAAGTTTCCATGCTCTGGGTGCTGTCTATGTGGGTTGTAACTCTGACATCCTGGTGGGGCTTTGGAAATCAAGCATGAGTGTTTGATCATAATTCCTGGTTTGATTTAATTAAAAAAAAATAATAGTGAATTTCAGCATCTCCCATGAATTTCCTGATTGCCTCTTGCTTTCAAATAAATCTTGTGAGTTTTAGTGAAGTCTCAAATATCATACAGAAGAAGGGACAGCAAATTCATCAAGTGGGGAGCAGTACTGAGAACATCTGCTGTTGCATTCACCTACATCTGCACAGCATGTGGGAAGTTGAGATTGTGTCCAGTTATTTGAAAGCGTGTATGAGTTATGTTACTTTCTTATGTTCCTATGGGAACTGCTTTTAGTATCCTCATTTATAATCTCCCCAACTTTGCTCTTGGAGAAAGACCCAGTTAGTCCAGCTTTGCACTAGGGATAACCTCTGTTATGCTGTTCTAAAAAGAAAAAAAGTTTCCTCACTCTTTCCTTACTTTTACAAAAAAAAAAAAAAAAAAAAAAAAAAAACAGCCATTATGGTTTCATTAGCTCCATATGTGATGTAGGGCAGTTCCTGGGCTCAGTGACATGCTGTGCATACTCAAGATACTAAAGAGTGGGGGTGCATTCCACGGTTTTGCCAAGAAGCTACCGTGAAAACATTGGAATCATTTTGTTTTACATGACAGTAACAAAATAAGGGGAAAACATAGGGAAAGGGAAGAAAACTGTTGATGTCTTGGGGTTCTGAAGGGTCAGGGTGGCCTTGAGATCATAAAAGTCCTTGTTCCCTAGCCCGACACAGTCAAAGAAGAAGCTCGGAATGTGTCTGATTGCGTTTTCAAGGTTATTTCTCCTTTTCTATAAAATTCTTTCTCTGACCTGCCAAGCTCTAGCTGGCAAGGAGGCCATAGCATTCTGCCCTGCCCTCTCGGGGGGTGTTTTCCTTTTATATCAAAAGTTACGTATAGTCTGTTTATAATTTATTACCAATTCCTATCATCTGTGTTAGACTGTGAATCTCTGCCTTGAACCAATAGAAAAGTGTCACCATCACACCAAGACATGGAGGACAAAAAGAAAGGAAAGAAGGCTAGGACACACCCAAATTCCACTATCTTGTACTCCCTTGAACCCCATTCTAAAAATCCAAAAATTCTACTTTTCCACCCTGTGTTAGTTCAAATATCAAACTACTAAAACCCTTGTGACTTTTAATTCCTCATACAAAATTGACAGCTTTTTCCACAGGCTAAAATTGAAGCCACAGATGTTTTTGACTTCATGCCAGGGTCTCTGAGATCCCTGCCAGGGTCTTGAGACAGCCAGGGCAGACAGAGGGATGTCCTGGACTCCTACAGGAAACTCTTCTGCTTGTCCACAGCTGTAAGCACTAATAATTCTTAAAATCCTTACTATGATGGCATTTAACAATGAAGCAAAACCAAAGTATCCCCAGATTTATCACAGTTTCCCACAACCTATGCCTAAGAAATCAACTCATTGATTGCTTGTAAAGAATGACAGTAGATGACAAATGCACTGGCCCGGATTACACATTTAGATATTTTGGATGGCACAGATTCCACTGTTTGTGAATTTGGAAAGAGAACACTAGATGTGAGTCCAGGATTAAAATTGCTCATAATCTCCTTATTCTTCAGAAATCATATGAAGGCAAGTCTGAAAGCAGCTACTAAAATTTAGGATTATATATTAAAAATACAATCATTCCTGTTTTGGAATTAAGATAATAACATGTTACATCATATTAAAACCACTATTAAAAGATTTTGAAATGCCTCCAGAACAGTGTGGAAGAAGATAATTTTAATTTCATATAAACTAAGGGAGAATTTGTGAGTCAAAGCCAAGTTTCTTCACCTAAAAGCAATTTTTAGGTTCAGTTACCCACACAGAGGTATCTAATGTGATTGAGATATCCTTGAAAAATCCCATTCAACTATTTTCTAAAAGCCAGAGAAGTGTGAGTCTGCAAAAAGCAGTCTAATAGAAGATATTATTTGTAATAGAGGCTCGAAGCTGTATGCATGAAGCTTATCTATTTTTCCAAGTATATTATCTGGCCTAATAAGAGATGCTAGAAGTTCTGTCTAGAAACTTTGCCTTAATAGCCACTACTGTGTCTGTTTCTTTATAGTCGTACTATAACCCAACAGTTCTTTCCATCAACCATGTCTACTTCCCAAATTCTTGTGTCAGTCCCTCTCGCACCTTGAGGAATTTTGCACCCGTCTCATCAAAGCCCAAGGGACTGCAGAAGCCTAAGACGCCAATCCAGAGCTCTTTACCCCTGCATCATTTTCTGACCTGATTTTTCTTTGAGGAAAGCTTTTCTCCTACGCAATAGAAAGGGAACAAAACTTGTGAGTTTCCTGATTCTTGTTCAGAAACCACCGCTTGAGATGTGGAAGGCAAAGCACTGCTTTTCTCTAGCTTTGTTCTGTCTGGCCATTCCACCCTCCACTGGTGGTTGAGACAACTGGGTACCAGTCAGAGCTTGTCAGTAATTTGGTAGACAGCTGAGGCAGTTTGCTTTCTAGCATTATCTACCACTCAGCTGAAATCTGTTCTCTCCCTACTTATAACACAAGCCAGCAGCAATGTTAATGGAAAATACTGAGCAATTTGTCAGTTCAAGCTAGCAATGCATACAAATGTCAGCCCAGCCAGAGGGAGAAGACAGGGCTCTGAGCTGTTTTGTATTTCTGAATATGCTCTTGCCACAGTGCTACATCTTCGTTTTCTTAGCAACTTCTTATCTGTTCCTTTGAATCAACGGTGAATTTTTTTTTTTTACAGTAGATACATTTCATACCAGATGTGAAACTTGTTTCCTTCAACTGGCAGACTGTTTCCAGCAAAAGCAAGGAAGCAGGTGTAGAGCCCACCAAGAGTAGACGTATGGAAGAATAGATTAGGGTGCAGAAATCCTTTTGTGAGGTCATCACAGAGGAGGATGAAATCACGTGTATTGAAAGATTGGCAAGAATCTTCAATTTGTTTCACAATATGGAGGTTATCTGGTAGCTGGAAAGTAATGTTTTTATTAGAGTGGGAAACTTAGTTGTACTCTATGAATACTTCCTCTTGTTCCTGGGCGTTCTTGGTAGCAGCTTTTTGTGAGACATTGATTTGGGCACCAACCATCTGGGCCATGCAAGTTCTATGAAACCCTGAAATATATGATGCCACGTTTTCACTGCTGAAGGAACCTGTGCCACGCACTTAAAGCCAGTTGTGTTATTTCTCAGCACTGATAAGGTACATTTGAGAGCAGACAGCCACCCTGCTCAGTTTCAGTAGGTTTTCTTACATGTATAGGATACTCGGCTTTCTCTAAGCTACAAATCCACAGACACCTTCCATGCTGTCAGGTCTGAGAGTATAAACGTTTCTTAATATTCACACAAGATCTCAGCTCACAATTTTTGCCTTGTCCTGTACCTTGGTTTGGAAGGAGAACTAAACACAAAAATCAACTGCTTGTCCTGATTTACCCCGTCCATATCCCTGGGCTGGATGTTCAGAAGCCACAAGGCTGAGATATGGACTGAGACATGTCAATACCATGACAGAGTAATAATAGAGATAGTGGGATAAAGGGACAAATGTTTTGGGATCTGCACCTTAGAATTTATCAGCAGCTGTAATTTTTTGTGCTCTGGGTGATATAAAGGGTCATATCCATGTTCAGGACTTAAACTGGTGTAGAGGTATAACTTTTGCCCTTTTGTTCCTTGTGTTCTTGAAAATGAATACTCTATAGTCTTTTATCATAATTATTTCCTTAGTAAGAGGAGATGCTTATCATTGGGCTTCTTTCTTCTTTTCTTATTTTAGTACCTAAATCTCTAGTGTCCAGTTTAATTTGGTCCTATGACAATCAAAAATTTAATTTAAAAAAGCTTTTACTTATTTAAAAATGCTTCAAGCATAACACCAGTTAAATTGATGTGAAAAGTTCAGAAAAAGAGCTTCAGAATTACTAGTTGTGTATACTGTGTTTTGGGTTTTTTAAAAAGGTAAATAAAAGAAAAGTCAAATTATGTAAATCTGGAAGCCTCAGAAGTTAAATGAATTTGAAGTAACTATAGGTTTTAAAATGGAACAATGTGCAACAAGTCCAACAGTGGTTATACTCATTTGATTTATACACACATAAAAAGACACATTTTGTGTCATTCTGCGAATTTCATTAATATTTTAAATCTGTCTAAGGACTCAAAATTACCAGCTAGTAAATTTTCCTATATAAGTCAGGAGCAAAATCAATTTTTCTAAAGTGCTGCCCCATTCTTGTCTCTTTCATAGGAATTGGTCCTGAAGGGGTTTTTCCATCAACACATTCTGCTTTCAGGATGATGAAAATTATTTACATCCATTTTAAAGCAAAGCACAGTCAGCATGTCAAAGCATAGTAACAAGACTTCCAGTGCAACACAAACTGAACTTCTTATGAGCTGGTATCTCAGAGAATTAAAAAAAATATTTTCAGCTCCACAATTGTCATTATTTTGATCACTTCCAATGATTTCATTCTTGTCAAAATTATAAGTAGAATTTGAAAATGCATCTCTCATATGCCTCTTAACACTGCCTTTTTTTCCCCCTATGGTCTCTGCCAAACTTTCTTTTCCTTACTCTTCCTGTGTTACCCTTCTTCAGGTAAAACCTCAAATCTTAGAAGCCTGTTGTGATGAATTGGGACTAAATCTTGACTTTCAATATTCGGGATGAAATTTCAGTTTAGCTTAATGATTTTTTTTTTTCTCCGAAGGTTTAGTGGTAAAAATATAAAGCTGGTGCAAATGGAGGACAAAGATGGTTTCATTCTCCAACTGTTTCTCTCAGAAAAAAATGTATCAGATTATGTCCTACAGAAGTATCAATTCCATGACATTTTGTACCACTCAGGAAAAGCAATGTTTGTCGTATTTCTGAATCACTTTTTTGTGAAGCTGTAGTAGGTGATAGCTCTGCAGCTGGTCTCTGAAGACATGGTGAACAGTGAAACTAATAGTCTCTTAATTTTTATTAAATTAAAAGTCAGTTTTAATTGGTTAATGCTAAGCATGTATTTTGTTCTATGAGAAACTGAGAGATTTATACATGTATTATTCCATAGGTACATATTGATCTTGTTCATATTTTTACTAAGCATAGCTTAATCTTGGTCATAAAGGCTAAAGTCTCCCTTTCCTACCACTGAATCTTTGATTCCAAAATTAGAAATCTACAGTCTCCCACAATTTCATTAAAAGTATAAAACTAACACTAGCTTTCATTCTTCATGAAAAATATACCCATGCATCAAGTTCATCTTTTGACATAAGTTGTCCATCAGCATTTGCCCACACAGTTCACATATATATCTCACATGTAGCCAAGAAATAATTTGTGCTTAATTTACAGAAAAAAAATAACCATATTACAGGTATTTCAGAGTGTTACACATTCAGAAACGTGTTTTAAGCAGGCATCATTTGCAAAATATTTATTTGCTTTGTATTTCCCTTTATATCTAGCTGTAGAGCAAGGTTTTGCAGCAGATGTAATACACACTGCCAACAGGAGCAGCCATGTTCCGTAAGACCAAGGTTTCTTACAAAATCAGTAGATTTTTAGCAAGATGACAGCTGTTTTTCCTTGGCATTAGTGATTAAAAATCCCTAAGAGAATACTTAGAGGCTTTATGACAATCCTGGCCAAAATCATAATTGAATGAGATCGACATTCACATTCTGCTAAAACCAATTTGCTGAATACTTGTCATGCTCCATAGTTAGCATTGCCGCTTTCTGAAAATGAGGACAAACATCTCTGTCAAATGTCTGCCAAGCCTGTGTCACAACTTTAACCATAACCAGCAAATCCACAGTAGAAATGGCTGGTTGAGGAAACCAGCCGCATGATCACCTGTGCAGCAAACACCATGTCAAATGCCCAATGCTTCCCTCCTTGTCTCCTCAGTGACCCAGTGGAAGGCCAGGACTCACAGCCCCTGCACTGGGATCTGCTACAAGGTGTGACGGCAGGTTTGCTCTGATGTTTCAGGATGTGTCCTCAGACAAAAATTCCTCTCTTAATCCAGAGTGATGACCCAGATTGCAAATATTAATGGGTACTCAAGCACCTGGACTGGGACTCTGAGGTTTCTGAAATTCAGCTCTGTTTATATCACTTTCTTGATTTACACCAGTGATGGAACTCAACTCCTGTCACCTGACGGGCTGTTGAGACTTGAGAGAACAGGACTGTGCCAGAGGCAGGAATTACTGCTGTGCCAACCACCACAGCTTCTGCCATTCATTTCAATTCCATGACCTGAGTGCAGCAGAGCACTAAAATGTTGGTGTCTTTGGACTTTGAGCATCAAAAATAATGGATTTCTTTGGAGTTTGATTTAGATTCATTCTCCCAGAAATGAGTTTATCTTGTCTTTGTGTTTATCCTAGAAACTGAGCTGTGCTGGGGGAAGAAGTGGGATTGGGGTCTGGGGCTTGAAGGAAGAACATTTTCTCTCAGCCAGGTTTCTGCCAGGAATATGGAAGCACAGCACAGTATCTATTTCCTTCTGGAAGACAGTGTTCCTTGGATATAGATATGCATATGGGTTGAGAGGGAACATCTCTTGCTGACTTATAGATTCAGTGGTAGGAAAGGGAGACTTTAGCCTTTATGACCAAGATTAGGTTATGCTTAGTAAAAATATGAACAAGATCAATATATACCTATGGAATAATACATGTATAAATCTGAGCTATTTATATTTAAATTAATACATTTTCTAGATGAGTGTTATTCTGAGTCTGTCTCAAAATATATCAGTTTACCTTACAGGATCCCTAAATGCTTGCAGGAGGCACATCAGTGATAATTTGCCAAACCCTGATGTATTCAACCCAACCACTAGTAAACTAAATTCTACAAAACCCTCAAATACAGGTATATGCATGTGAAATAATCCTTAACCTAATGAGCAATGATCCTTGCAAAGCATAGGCTCTTGTTTTTCTGACAGAGTGAGTCCCTTGACAATATTAGAACGTAAAAGGAGGGTTGAGAAATATTTATATTCTGGGCAGGTGTTAACTTCTGCTGAGTTTACAACTAACAATTACTTTTTAACAAAATGTGGACAATTTGATTTTTTTTTCTATCCACTCCTTTGCAAAAGGATAACAAATATTTGAATGGTAGTGCTTAAATATCCCCTGGATTTATGGATTATTGTGCTCTGAAAACATATTTTGCTGTAGCATGCTGCAGATCTCTGAGAGAGAGAAGTGCCATAGTGTGCAGTAGAAAAACCTTACTTAATATAAAATAAAATAAATGTTGGATTCCATAATGTAAGGAGAGGAAACACAGCCTTGCATTTTTCCTTATATCCTAGTGTTTTCTGCCTTTAGATTAATTCTCCTGTGAATCCATTCCCCACCCCCCCCCACTCCCCCCACCCCCCCATTATTTGGTTTTGTTGATGGGGTTTTCTTTTGGGTCGTTTTTTGGGTTTTTTTTCATTATCTGGAAAAAGGGACACTTTTTGTTTAGCACCTATGGAGTGACAGACCATGACAAAGACAACGGGGTATGGCCAATAAAAATACCCTTGCAGAAGTAGGAATTATTTCTTCTCTTTCTGAAGGTAAAATCTTGTAACAATTTTTCTACCTGTTTCTGTTGAGTGCAGCCAAAAGATGGCAGCATTTTATTCAGCATCGAGGTGTAGCCTTGGGATTAATCACAGGCTGCAACTCAACACCATTTCTGAGAGGATGCAAAAAAAATGCAACTTCTAATGGAATAGACAGAATTTCATTTTAATCCTTGATGAATATTAACCATTCCAAAATGTGCTTATACTGTAAGTAAGAATAATTGCTATTGTATTTTTTCAGTAGTTTAACTTAAAACTGCTGAACTATTATTTGGAGAGATTAGAATCAGATTTATTTTCCACATGCTTTTGTGTTTCTCATCAACTCACAGCTGGAGTCAGTCCTGAGATTCAATCTGATAATTCTGGACACGTGGAAGGAGAGATGTGGAAAATTTTGATAACTCCATAGGAGTTATAGTTTTCTCTGCAGTGAAACTTATATAGATTTTTTTTCTTTAATAATCACTTGCAGCAAACCTTCCATTCCCATGAGATGCAGATAAGCATCATTTCAATCACAGAAATGTAGAAAGTGAGGCCAATAGAGTTATCCAGCTTCTCAACTGGAGTCTTCTTGGCATCCTTTACTTGGATATCTGCATAAATTTTTCCAAATGCCACAAAACACTCCTGCAGGTGTGAAACACATTTGAAACCTCAGCTTGAAGTGACTCATGATGTGCTAGAACTTTCTGTACATAATTGCCTTTGATTCTGAACCACATTATAAAGGGAGTTCAAACACTTGCAACTAGCTTTACAAAACAGGCCACTTAGCTGACACTATAAAACACATCAGGTTGTTTATATCTCAATTAGTAAAAGAAAAATAATGAAGTCTTTTCTCTTTCCTTCAGTTTTTTTTCTTCCCCAAGTTTATCAACATTAATGGTTTTGCTAAAGTCTTTGAAGTTACTTTCCAGATGACATCTTGCAACCTCATGTAGGTAAACCAGCTAAGCAATGCCTGCAATAATATGTGTAATGTACTTCATTAGTGTACTTAGATGTAAGAGTATTAGTGTACAATAGCTTGTCTAGCTTTGTCATAAAGCTTTTCAGAGTCACTTGGCTAATTCAGATGAAGAAAACATTCTTCTCAGGTCTTCTGTCTCTTTGCCTTCAGGCTCAAAAAACCGCCTGGATACTGACGGATATTTTGGGGCCTATCAGAGTAATTAATAGGGCTGAAATTTCAATTTGTAAATGCAGCACTGGTGTCGTGTGCTGAATATTTCATCTGTGATGCTGGTAGATGTCTGCACTTGTTGATGTTGGATCAATGTGCCAGTCCTGGCTCTCAGCCTGTGTGAGCACATGCCTGCACTTGCAGCAATGGCACTCAGATGAAAACTGTTCAAGCAGCCTGGAACTCATAGATTATCCATTACCATCACTACAGAGTCCCCATAGGGACTGTGGGCAACAGGTTGTCACCAGCACCATGCAGCAAAACTTTTTGTCTGCTAGTTTTCATAATCTTTTAACACTACGGGGAAAAAAATGCTTTCAGCTTAAAACAAATAGCAGGCTGTTTTGCACTGGAGAAAAAAAAAAATTATTGTATGGGAATGTAAAGATCTTCAGCTGATCCAGACAGAGTGTGAGAGACCAGCCAAAGTAGCTTGTACTAACAAGCAATGGGTTTCAGGCTTTTCAGGAAATCATTTTATAAGATGCTACAAAAATACGTCATTCTATTGAAAAGGTTATTCATACTTTATTGATGGCAGAACTTTATTAAATATGATCACTGTGTGTAAGAGGCTCTTCAACCCCTATTATCTGTAAAACTTTTTCAAGTTTACATGATCATTACATCTTGGCTATAGAGAAACTGAAAATAATCAAGGCAGAGGGATCAATGGTGTGAACAATCATTGTCCTGAGGAGCAGAAGAAATTAAGGGGTCTTGTAAATCCTCATCCCTTACCTGTGACTTATCCAAGATGACATAATCATCTGCTTTTTACTCCTTGAAGGGTATGACTGCAGCCCCATTTTTCTTTGAGACAAAGGAGAATGATATCACTCATGCACAGAGCTTTGGCCCCGTGAGGTTAAGCAGTCAAACTCTGGGCTGCTGACAAGATGCCAGGGAAAACAAGAAAAGTTATGACTTCCAAAAGGGTTAATAAATCAAACTCAAGCTAAGAGACGTTAGAAAGTTTTCTACACCATGAATTTCTTTTAATTTGGTTATTTTTAACCATCAAAGTAAATCTGAGAGCAGCTGCAACTGTTAGTGACACTGAAATAAGTCTCAGTGGAAATAAAGTCTTGACACATGGACCGAGTTAATCCACTTGAACATAATTCTCAACACAGAAAATATTGTCTGGAGATTTATTTATGGGCAGTGAGCATAAAGAGTCTGTCCATTTGGCCAGCCAGAGCCTCCAGTGGGAATGGAAGTGAAGTTGAATATTAGGGTCATCAGATCTCCAGCCACAAATGGAGGCTTTCTCTCCAGAAATAAAGCAAACCTCTGGACCCCCCTCTTTCTGCAAAGTGAAAGAAACACATTGTTCTTTATGCAGACTGGAGAACTGTTCTTCTTCAGTATGTTTTTTCTTCTATTTGTAACTTAATTCCACACTTTCCTGAATATGAAGCACACCAGAGTTAGTGGAGAATACATAGACACTTCATGCAATTTGACCCAAGGTTTCTACACACATAGTCATTGGGAATCTTCCCCTGGGATCCACTGGCATGGCAGCAAACTGAGAAGGTAAAAAACTGAAAATAAAATTATTCTAAAACAATTTTGTATGTCACAGACTTATACTCCTATGTGTGTATATATATCTACTGAATTGTAGCATTTTGATTTGGACACAAAGACCTAAAAAATGCCACTTATTAAAAAATCCTTGTTATGTTTAGTTGCAATTTCAAGCCTGACACCAAAGCAACTGGACAGAAAAATGGAGGAACTAATTTCTTCTTTCCAAGTTTTCATGTCACTCAGGTGTTGATTTAAGAACCTGATTTTCTTCCATCTGGAAAAATAAATTATGTTGATACACTTTTTCTCATTCCCGAAGTTTTACAGTGTATGTTTCAATGGGTTATTTTGTGACAAGCACTTCAATTTTACATATTTCTCAGAACTACTGGAGAAAACTGACAGACAGCTCTGAACATTCATGAAAGTCAGTAGATTTAATCCAAGATTTCAATGCTTCCTCATTTGCAGCCTATTGTGCCTAGAGTTTTTTCCCCACTGGAACAGAAAGCAAGCCACCTTTTATTTGTGTGAAATCTGAGTACAGGGTGCCATAGGCACGACAAAATTTCACTGTTGGTTCTTGTTCTCCACTACTTCACCCCTAATTATATTAGACTACCAAAGAAAGAGGTGTACAATTCCACCTCAAAGTTCTACTGACTTAATTCACAGCCTGAATATCCATCAAGGACAAGATTTCTACGATTTCCATTTATCATGAAGAATAATAGCTGCTTTCTCTATGTCTTCTCAAGAGGACTGTCAGAAGAATGTCTGCAGTTTCTAATAAAAAGTGAAAGAGTACTGCTCCAGTTAAGTTGAGAAATAAAAGCTAGTAAAAACCTACTATAGATTTCTAAGTTCCATCTGATTACCAAGAGATTACATTTTCTTTTGCTGTCTCTCTGCATTTAGCTTTCCTCACAGTATTTGCATTAGCAGTACAGCTAAAATAGGCATTTAATCAAATTACATGGTTTCAGTCACACATTTCTATTAAGATGAACTTTCTATAAATTAGTCAGATGTACTCTTGATGATTTTGTGTGACTGCAGCTGCTAATTAAAAGTGGTGGTGGCCAGCAGAGCAGGGTGAGATCACGTCTCCTGCAATGATCGATATTCTCCTCCAGAAGCACTTTGTTCCTCCAAGCCTGTGCTGAAGTCATTGCTACCACTTGCATTGAACTGGATAGAGGCAATCAAGTATGCTTTAAGAAAACAAAGTTTACATCCAAAGAAATGCTTGGCAGGACTTAGGCTGCAACAGCCAAATAAATGCATTAATCTGAGACCTTCACTCCATATCCACCAAAACCAGAAGGCTCCCAAACTTCTGTTTGATGGGAAGTTTCTCAAGCCCTCTCTGGCTCTGTTTCTGCATGCATCCAGAGCAGTGCTTGTCAAGCAGTGAGTGGCTCACACTGGCCAGTGTCTCAGGAGTTTGCTGTCCCTGCACAGAGTGCAGAGATACCAGGCAGAGACACTGAGCTGCCTATGGAACCAGCTGCACTATTACAGCCTGGTTAGCACCACTGAGCCAGTCAGCCCCCATCACTCCTCACTGCAATAGAGACATTCACACAGAAGTTCCTTTTTCCTCAATAAAAGTTGTTCTCACCTGAACAAATTCAACAGGAGGAGCCTTCATCCAAGCTGGAACTGTCCTTGTATTCCTGGATTTGTCCTTGAGGCCTTCTTTTGCATTTACATTGAAGGGTGCACTGTTTAAAATAAAAGCAGACATTCAGACCACTCCTGCATGAAATGTGCACTCTTCAAGCACTTTTTCTTCACACATCATGCTCCTTGCATTCCCTCTGCACCGAGGCAGAGTTCCAGTGGGAAGATGGAGGTGTGTGGTGTGGTAGTTGTTGCCGCCTTCCTTGGCAGTAGAGGGCTCAACTTCAGTGCTAAACTGGAGCTTTTCACAACTTCCCTGTGATTCCTTTTTTGATAAATAAATAGCATCAAATAAGGTCAGAAGAAGGTGAAAAAATGTTGCTAGATCTGTATTTCCTTTCTTTTTCTTTCATGAGCTGTAGCTGATGAGTCTGCCAGAGGCACTCACTGGCCTGCCTTCATGTCATTTCATGCCCTGCTGGCAGTGTCACCTATTTGGCATCCTCCTGCCACCATGGAGAAGCAGGTCATTCCAGGTGCTCTCCCATAGCCTCGGTGCTCACTCCAAGGCACAGCACAGAGTTTGCTGCTGCTCACAAACCCCCACACCTCTGGCATCACATGGGCATTCAGAATACGGATAACTTGTGGAATATGGGACAAAGAGAAAAGGAATACCAACACTTTCGCCTTTCTGAATTTGACAAGAAAACTTTAGGCACTCCTCAGCTCCTACAAATGACAGCAATGCATGCAGAAGGTCTGTGTTTGTGTTCCATTCCATGTCAGGGGTGTGCTATTGGAGGAATTATCCCAATTATCACTACTTATCTGTGCTTCAGTTTACATTTTAGAGGGATCTCTCTTGCAGATGACTGGAAACCAAAAGACACATAGCCAGAGCATGTCTAGCACGCCTAGTCATCAACAGCCCCCCAGAATGCAAATGGTGTGTAAATGAGCTACTCAGATCCAGCTGTTTCTTTCTACAGGAATCTTCTCATTGCCCTCACTAACACAAAGCCAAAGCTGACTGCTCCCAGCTGAAGTGTCTTCAGCCAAACCAGAGCTCAACCTTTCCCACATGCAGCTCTGTCCCTTTCTCTGGGTGGAAAAGTACTGGACAGTGACTTCACACCTGGATTCTGTTGGAGCATTTATAATCTTTAAAAAATAAAAATAAATGTCATAAATGCCTTCATGCTGAAAAATTGGAAAATTCTGAAATCAGGAAGATGCTCTGTATGGAAAACAATCTTTGTAGGAACTGGTCTGATGCACACTAAACTTTAGCAGCCAAAGTTTTGCCCATAAACTAAGTTTGGGGATTTTTCATGATGAAATGGGGAAGACAAACTTTAAGAACCCTGTTTCATCTAGTTTATCTTAATCTAAACAGCAAATCTCATAGCTACTTGTTGAAATATATGCTAAAATATATATGTTAAATATATATTTATATATGCTAAAATTATATTTTTCCTGAAAAAAGATATGCTAAATAGATAATCTATGCTAAATTATATATGCTAAAATAATATTTGCTAAACATGCAAATAATATGTGCTAAAATTATATTTTAAATATGCTAATAATATATGCTAAAATTATATTTTTCCTGAAAACCGGTAAAAAAATGCATATTTGAAAATCTGATAGACTGTAGGCATTCTTTTCTCTTCTTTGTTGGAGCCAAAAGAATGTGCTGTTTCAGGGTTTTTTTAGCCAGTGCAATACAATACTATTGTTAATTTCTTCTGTCTAAAACAAGCCACCCTTAATTGAGTCATAAAATTTTCCCACTAAACTGTGGGAAACCATTTAAAACATAAGATGATAAATAATGCCGTAGAGACAAAGAAAATCAATTACCAGTGCCAGAACCATCTGAAAATATCATTCTGGAATGACTCAACAATCTAATAGGTTCCATTTCTGCTTTCCTTAGAAAACCTATTATTTCAGCTTCTCTCATAATGTGATATAACTCAATCTTCAAATTGTTTGTTTTGACCCTTTCAAAAGGCTGAAGAGACTTTAGGACTAGGCATCTGTGCATTTGGTCATATGCCAGCTTTTCTCTTTTGCATAAATGTTTCATCTTCACATAATATCTACCCCACAGAAGCAGTTTAACAGAGGAATTGTATCCATCCTCAACCTTTTCTTACTAGACTACATAAACTATGGATATCTATCCCTTCAGCAGAGTTTATTCTGAGCTGTGGAACCCAAGAGCAGTATGGATGCTCTATGGGTTGCTGTGCCTGACCTACTATGTCTCTTGGCTGGCACTATCACCCTTGTTAGATTAATTTCTGCTGTGCTCTTTTGACATAACTCCTTCCCAAGAGTTTTGAAGTTTTTATCATAAGCAGCTTGCAGTATCGACACCATAGCTTTGATATCTCACTTCCATTCACCTTCCTGGCACCACCTGGAGGTGGAATATGGATGCAGACATGGATGGGAATTAGAATGGAATGACATAAAACTGATATCTGAAATGAGACCAGAGGAGCATGCAGAGCTTCTGAAGTTCTGTGAACTCTCATCTCCTGTGAGAAAGGTGTGAACACACATATTCTGTTCAAAAGGCTGAACAGATGGCTTTTTTACCATTTATCTCCATCAATATGAACTTAATTCTTCAAACATGCAATAAAAATGTGTCTGCACTGCAAAACACAGAAAAATTTACCAGGATCATGTAAATAAGAACAGTGATAACAGATGCATAAATAAACACGGCATCATGGCAATCAATTTTCATTTGGCAGCTATCTCAAAAGCTGTTCCTGTGGGAAAGTTATCGCACATAACAAATCTTTACTAACCCATATAAATAAATTTGTCGGGTTCCTAATTGCCTTGTTACTGATGTAAGTTGGAAAACTGCCATCTCAGAGAGCACGCTTGGGCTCTCAGCACTATTACAAAGTTTCTGGCTTGGCACTGAGGTGTGTGGTGGCTCTTGAAGTCAGAGTCCATCCATACACAGACCAACAGAAGGGGTTTGATGCCTGAAATTCACAGTAAGTCCCCTTCTGATTATCAGATGTTTTCACCAAACAAAGCAGTTTTCTGTATCATGTCTTGAATGATGGTGAATTCTCTCAGATGAATACATACACATGAAATTGAGTGCATTTTTTTTCAGTTAGCTGTCTATGTTTAGAGTATTAGGTAGCTTTCTTCAAGACAATTCATGCAAATTGGTGTTGCAAATGCAACATCAAAAGATTCAGCTGCAATAAACATGCCAGCAGTATCAAACAGTTAAATCAACAATGTGAGAACAGTGTATAAAAGTGAGAAAAAGCAGTAAATATGGAAAAACTGTCATGACTTCTTTGTGCTCATACTATTTGTGGTCAGAGTTTTCAGTTTCTGTATTTTTTCCAACAGTAAACATTGTAGAAGAGAATCTGTAGGTATCACCTTATGTGAAGAGAAAAACTGAAATGTTCAGGCTTTTGTTTCCTTAGGAAGGAATAGAGTTTGTTTTGTTTCTTTGTTTGTTTGTTCTCTGTTTCCTTGGTAGAAGACATAAAGGATGCATGAAACTGCAGCTTATGGACTCTAATGGGACCAAATACACTTGAGCATATAGGAAATGGTGACTGGAGAAGAGATTGCTTGAAATTCATTTAAGAGAATTATGAGAGCCTGGAGTCAACAAAGAGAGAGGAGTTGGTAGTCCATCTCTTGTTATTTAACAATATCTGCTTATTGATCTGGCTTTGAAAAACAAAGCCAGGACCTCAGTTGAGAAAGATTGCAGAGTTTGACACAAACATGCATCATTGATTATTCAGGATCTTGCATTAAGGACACAACCCCAGTTAAGAGAGAGCTGTGTGAGGCTGGAGCTTTGGGTAGCTCTATTTATAGAAATAAATTTGGAAAGCCACTTGGAGTTCTGTCCCTTGAGATTACCTCTGCAGAACCTTGTACAACTACGTAGGAAGCAACAAAATGTGAAGTGACAAAAAGAAACAACAGACACATTCATGAAATAAAAATTCATAACAAAATCAGGAATAATTTTAAAATACTTTACCCATTTTAATAATTTCTTGTCTTCTTTATTTTTCACTATTTTTTTTTCACTATTTTGCTCTTGTTTTCTCTCCAGTTCACAGAATGGGCTTGTTGGAAAGGTTCATTAAGGCAGCAAAAGCTAGTGGATACCTGTATCTTTTCATCTGTTAGAGAAAAGTCAGTATATGAAATCTTACAAAAAATACAATCAGCTATTGCTGTCACCTGTAACAAAGAACTTCCTGCAATGTTTTCCTTTCTAAATTTAAAGAAGTGCATAGAAGAAAGAGTGAAAGTCAAAAAATACAGACACAATTCCAGAAATATAAAATAGAAAGTATCAAATATTCTTAGATTCACAGGTACTCTTTGACAAACATCAAAATGTCATACTTTGTAATTCATCTGGATGCTTATGCCCTAAGGGATCTATGTTCAGCTGAAATAAAAAAAACAGATGCTAACTCAAATATAAACACTGGCAGGAAGAGCTCATGTTCTAAAAGCTTATTCTACCCTTTGCTTCTCCTTCAGGTAGTGTAGCTTGGACCACACTACAGGTCCTCAGACTGAACATAAGTATATTGGCTATTTATGCTCAGCTTGTCCTGTGGTGTCCCCTTCTCTGGCTACATTGCTTGCAGTGCTGAAAAAACATCCCTTTGACTTGAAACTTTAGGGTTAGCTTGATAATCTACACGAGAGCACCCAGATAAGGTGACACACCTCATCTGAGGAAAACTTTTATGGGGAAGTCTAAGAAAATGTCTTACAGGTAATCCTGCCCAGCTCAGCAAAGTATCCTGAGAAACTGGTTGGTGCAAATCTGGCCCAACTGCATGTGCCCAGCTGGCTGAGGAGAACTGCATCATGGCAGTGGAGCTGGCTGAAGTTTAGCTGCTGCCCAATTACGCTTTGTAACGTGTAGCACTGTGAGTCAGACACACAGAGGATAGATGCTGCATCCAAAGCTGTGGCAGCTGCTAGAAACAAAGCCTCGGATTAATTTCTTTAGGTCTGTCACCCACTATGATAAATTCAGGCAGCTGAGCCTGCACACATTCACTTGCAAATGACAGCTGACATTTCCTAACACTATTACATGGAGAAACCATGACAGATGGACAATCTTTTCAGGGGCAGCATTTGCTCATTTGCTTTCGGTGCTACTGTGCTGAAATTCAAGATAACTTGAAAATAATAGCTGTATTAAAAATGTGCAAGTTGCAAATCTGAACACTTCAGAAGTTTCAAAAGTGTCCTTATGGCCCCTTCCACATATGAACCACTATAAATCTTTAATTACATGCTCACACATTGTTTTGCACTGAACCTCGTGTTGGGCAGTAGCTGGATATTCAGTGTTTCTCTTTCTGTCATTCATAGGGACCTAGTTAAACACATTTCACCCAAACTGAACACAGAAAATTGTACTTGATGAACCTGTGATGTTCCCACCATTACCAATGAAAGTGACAGAGAATGACATGTCTTAACCTTGTTTCAATGATCCTTTTCCTTATTTAAGTATTCCTTATTTAAAGTGGGGGAAATGAACTACAGGCAGAGAGTGGTTAAAGTTGGCAAGTGTCCATCCAACTGCTAGAGTCCAACTGGAGATTGATCTTTTCTTATAATATTTTATTATCAAGCACAATCCACCCTTTCCCCCCTCCCTGGTGAAAGGTATTGCTGGTACAGTTAATGTGTCCTATCTCCTGTGCTGTGGTTCCCAGGACGCTTCAATTATGCTTTGTGGGACTGGCTTAATGTATTATCTTGTACCAATTAATGTCAATAGCTTGTCAATAGCAGTTGGAAGTTGCTACTTCTGTAATTCATTTAAGAGTCTTCCTAGCAGTGCTTTGTACAAGCACTGCTAGGAAGTGTACAAGTGCTTTGTACTGCATCACCTCCCTCCTCAGAAGCTGATGTCTTAATGAAAACTTCTATGAAGGATGAAGAAAATGTGGACTGACTTTGCATGGCTGTCACTCTCCAGAATGGCAGCAAGGAAAAGCTAACATGGTATAATACTACATTTCCACTGCCTGTGCCAGATCTGCTTCAGACATGTTCAATCCCACAATATCAGTCTTGTTTTGACAGTACAAAATGTTTTCAAAGGGAGTTTTGCTCACTACTGGTCTTAACTGAAATTTAGAATTTCTGTTTTGGAAATTCTCACAATGAAAATTAAATATAATCTGAAAGTTAGCCAACATTTTAAACTTAAATGGCCAAAGATTTTCGCTTACCCACATATAGTAGGACACTCTCATGAAAGAAAACATAGTGAGCATTGTGAAGCACAGCTTCTTCTGAAGATGGAATTCTTCATTTTACATTCTTACAGAGCATGCTGCCTGAACTACCAATGCCTTCTGTGTTAATACCATCAGAGAGGAGAGAGCACAACATGAAGTCCAGAACTGAGCCTGCCCAGAATCCAGCCTTCTGAGCACAGCTTCTCAAAGGATCTATGGTTTCTGTTTTACTCAAACACCTGGAGGTGGAGTTCACTTATTCAAACATAGTATTATATTTCAACTTTCCTGCTAGGAGCTTGAAGCATTCCACAAGGAAACTTCAGCCCTGCTATAATCTTTTCAACTCAGCATTTTCTACCAATTCATTTCAAAGGAAATTACCCTCTCATTATTGATATTTATTATCTTTCATTTGCTTGTTTCTCTCATGTATTTTCTTGTAAGAAAACCTGGTATGGTATCCTTTCTCAATTCCCCAAGAAATTCCAGTACCTGCTGAGTACACCTGTTTTCTCCCTTCCCTTCCCTTCCCTTCCCTTCCCTTCCCTTCCCTTCCCTTCCCTTCCCTTCCCTTCCCTTCCCTTCCCTTCCCTTCCCTTCCCTTCCCTTCCCTTCCCTTCCCTTCCCTTCCCTTCCCTTCCCTTCCCTTCCCTTCCCTTCCCTTCCCTTCCCTTCCCAATTTAAAAGAACTCATACTCTTTGTTTCTAGGTGTTTTTTTGAGTACTCAATTGCTGCCTGAGGAGGAGATCAGGGGCAACTTGGCAACTGGCAGTGGTTGAACATGAGCCAGCAGTGCCCAGGTGGCCAGGAAGGCAATGGCATCCTGGCCTGTACCAGCAATAGTGTGGCCAGCAGGAGCAGGGCAGGGGCACTGATGCCCCTGTACTCAACACGGGAGAGACCTCACCTCAAATCCTGTGCTCAGTTCTGGACCCCTCATGGCAAGAAAGCCACTGAGGTGCAGGATTGTGTTCAGAGAAGGGCAGTGGAGCTGGTGAAGAGTCTGGAGCACAAGTCTTATGTGGAATGGCTGAGAGATCCGTAGGGTTTTCTGCAGGTTTTAAAGCAATGTTGACGTTTCAGTCCTTAAAACTTCTTTGGAGTTGTAGAGTATGAGAGTTGATAATTGTGCTGAGCTCATCTTAAATTCATTCCCATGTACTTGCAAAACACTGGTACAATCTTTAAATCATATTTCTCTTTCATCCTCTGTGATTGACACAAATTTCAGACCTTGGTTTGCAAAGTGCTGCAAACTGGGAATCGTGCTGTGGTATTTATCAAATTAGCATCCTGGTTTGAACTATTAAATTCATACTCCACACTTCAGTGTCTCATTCAGAGAAATTTTTGCATAATTTAATTTGGCATGTATTTGAAGATTTACTACTCTTAAAAGTGAAAGCCCTAACTTTCATAAATAATTGTCAAAACCCCTACATTTTCCTGTCCAGAAGGCAGCACTCTGGAGCTGTCTTTGCAGGTATTTTTATAATTTCAAATAGAGGACTGCATGAATACAACTACATAGTAGTGTCCCCTAAAACTACAGCTTAGAAAGGATTATAACTAAGTTGAAGATGGCTTCAAGATTTAAAATGCCTTAGGACCCTAGGATGGTCAGTGGCATAACAGTGTCCATTTTGCCCCGACTGTATTCACAAAATGGGACTTCTTACCATGTGAACAATGACCCCTTTATTTTCTTCTTTACTGTCTCAGCATCATGGAACAGTATTAACAGTTCTGCTCCTTTTTTTTTTGTTTTTTTCCTTTGGGTGGAAACAAGAGATTTAGATGAATTACTGGAGTCTGCAGGGCACGGCTTCAACCTAGTGTGCTAGAAGAAAAGTCAAGAAACAGCTAGAAAGTGGCCTTTTTTTTTTTTTTTTCATTGTGTAGTATTGATTGGGGGAAAAACCTTTTAGCATTATGCCAGTAAACATAAAGAGGAAAGGCTAAAACATTACCAACAATCTTCAGTATTAGAAAGAAAATAATTATCTATCCATTTGCTAAGGAAATAAAACCTCAATATGACTTGTCAGGATCACTGTCCATGAAGGCAGAAAGTGTACCATGGAGTAATGGAATGGAGGTGCAAAAGGGATACTGACAAGCTGGACAAGAAGGTGATAATCAGGCTCTAATACCAGTCCCAGTGGGAGAACTGGGCACCTACAGAGGTTAAATGCAGAGCAGGAAAAGCTGGGACTGCAAAAGAGGGAGAAGAGGTGAGGAATAATGGTAGAGAAAGTCTGAAGAGAAGATATGAGGAAGAACTGGGACTGACTGAGACAGAAGTGTAGACAAGGAAACAAAAGAAGCTGAGATAGCTTCTGAAGGTGTTGGTGAAAGGAAGCAAGAATAAAACAAAAAAATGTATATGTGAGACAGAGAGAGCGGGCAGAAAGGGCCTGAGAAGTGATAGGGCACCTGAAGAAGAACTGGCTACCAGAGGACACAAGAGCCAGGAGGAGGAGAGGAGCTAGAAGAAATAAGACTGGAGCTCAATGGATAAGAGCAGAATGGCCAGGGGGAGAGAAGAGCATGGTAGAAAGGAATCAACAGAGGAATACCTGGATGACAGTGTACCATCAGGTAAAATCTAGAGCTGGCCTGTGATTAGAGTACGTCCTGTCTGGTGAGTGCATGTGGATTGCCTTCAATGAAAGCCAAGATGTGATAGACAAATCAGGGCAAAGACACATCCAACAGGAGGCTGCATCTTAGCTGGGTGAGCTCCTGGATCCAGGCAATTGGAAGGATTCCAACATTCACAATTTAAATGCAGCCTCTCTATGTTCAAATGGCCAAAGTCTCTGTTGTCAATCTGAAGGCTCAAAACGGGGCTGTTGCCACAGGTGAGTAGAAAAACTCAGTAGAAAGAGATAAAATATATTGATTGTTTTCTGAGAACATGACTGTTATGGCAGTTAAATATCTTCATGCAACCTTATGACAAAATTAATGTCTCTCATGTAACTCATTTTGAGTCCCTTGTAATTGTGAACAAAATCTTAAAAATGTATTATGGTAAATGTTTATATCATAATTATGGAAAGTGTTTAGTGCATTCATAGAATTGAGATGCCACAGTGCTCAGTTCAGCCTGATTTAAAGGGCTGACATTTTTGAATGCAATTTTCATTTAGTTTGCTTTTAAACACAGAGTTCAGCTACACCTCAGTACATCAGCTTGGAAGAGCAAAGGCATGAGTTCACAGCACTCAAACTGTATTGTTACACTGTTGGTCTCTGCTGTCTAGCTACCTTTGTTTAAAACTGAAAGTGGAACGTGATTTTACAGGATCAGTAGGTTCAGTGAACAAATTGAAATTCAGTGTGATAAGAAGCTCTAAAAGGAACCCATTATTCCAGCTACTTGGATCACAGTTGACAACACTCTTGAATGCTCCTCAGAGGAACTCATAATCACAGGGCACACAAAACCACACAGATGCACCTATTTTAGTTAGCTCCTGGCTTCTCAGGAGGGCAATTTTTTAACATTTGAAAGATTTTGATTGAGACAAGAGGGCAGTGCCTATTATCTCAATTTAGACATTAAGTGGTAACTTGGGTGCTGAATGAGGCATAAGCAGGCTATAACCAGTGCATCCTGGAGTTATAAAGGCACACAAGACAAGAAATGAGCTCAGCAACAGCAATACCTGCAAGCAAATGCCAGGTTTGAACTCTGGCACAGTGATTCATCAAGAAAAGGTAAAAACTGAGCCTGAATCACTTTTCAGAAATAGACTCATCACTTGCTTAAAATCTGTGATTTCAGTGGATAATCTGAAGCACCAACTCATAATTAGTCACTGTTCCCTTTTTCTGCCCAGCCTTTTCTCTGCAGCAGATCAATCAGCCTAGGCTAAGGTAGAAATTATTATTTTTAACAGAATCCAGATGAACAGGCTGTGCAACAACTTGCTGACAGTGAATTTTGTTGCAAAAGTAAGCAGAGACAGCTCCTGTCATGCCCTGCCTGTGCTAACACAGAAAAATCTTACACTGTTTTGCAGACCAGGGTGACACAAGCATTGCACACAAATGTGTCCATAACCTTCCACATTTCTTCTTAAGTCTGGCTGCCACAGGGACTCCAACCCAAGACCTCTTCCTTTTAGTAGAACACATTTTTCACGACTTTTGGAAAAAAATCTTACCTCTGCTAGTATAAATAATCTGAGGGATGAACACATTTTTCCATGCATTGTGCTCCTCTGGAAATGAAAATAGAAATAAAGCACTTTAAACATATTTCTGTACAGTCCTGTATTATCTCCTCAAATATGGCCTTCATTATTTTCCTTCATTATTGTACTGAGACTATTAAGAACAATTGTAAGATAATTTGAATTGACTATTCAAAATGTGGTCTTAAAAGTGGGGAGTTTTTCACCAAAATGTCTGTTATCTTTGTTTTGTATAACCTTATGGGCAAAAGAAGGCATCAATAGCAATTTTAACCTAGATCAGAGTTCCATCTAATGAGCCAACATACAAACCTACTAGTAAAAGTCAGAACTGGATTTCTCACTGATACTTTTCCAGTACTCGCGTAAAAAAAAAGGGAAAGACCCTGAATATGTTAAATAGTAGTAAGGGGCCTTGGACTGGGTTTTGTTTGTAGGATAAAAATAATTTACTCACTGATTAACCAGAAGTGTGCAGTGGTTACCAAGTATAAACTTGTATATCTGTCAGATACTTGCATGGACTCATTCCTGTTCTTGACATACTTCTACTTGTCCCACTGGTTTTGTACATTGTAAGAATTCTCAGTAAAGATTATGCTTTCTAACAGGGATAGGCAGCTGTATAGAAATGAGTATAAAGTTGTTCTGAAAAAAAATTATTTAAAACAAGCACAATGTGAACTTTGTCATGGAAACAAAGAATATTGCTAAAATATACACATCAAATATCATCATGCGTTGTTTGAAAATTAGAAAGCATTTAAATTCAGAAGAATATCAGAAACACAGCTTTTTGTGAGAGAAGTGGGGGAAATACTACTTCCAGGCAGAAGGAGGAACAGATATGAATTAAAATCTACAGTAGAGAGTAACAGGCTATTAAATTATCCTGTATGCAGGTACACCCCAAAGACAAGGCCTATAGGTTAGAAATTGGAGATCTTTCAAGTCCTTGTTTTGCTGACACTGTAAACAGACTAATCAATATGCCAGGAAGCAGCAGTAAAGTCATGAGGGGTCAAAAAAAAAAAAAGAAAAGTGAATATTTTTCCCTAGGAGGACAACTTCAGCCATCTGAAGATATTTACCCATTTCTGTGGAGTCTGAGGATTATACCCAAGAGGGAGAATTAGTAGTTGTTACTTGAGAACAGACTCTGGGGGACACAAGATATCAAGTCACACATGTAAAATGGAAAAGATTGCCATTGCATTTATTAACTTTTTAGCACTGTCGAGAGTAGATGCAGGTTAATGGTGTAATATAGGGTTGGCATCCCCAGAGAGAACACCTTGGATCCTGCCACCTGGTAGGTGAAAATCATAACTCTAAGACCAAAATGCTCCAGAAAAGTTATAAATAACCTAATTTTTATCCTATAAAAGAGGCTGGTGGTTCCAGTTGTTCTGCTAGATGATTTATGATCAACTCTAGCTAGAAGACAGAAAGATTCTTCATATGTATGCAACAGATTCTTAAGGCAGGAGCTGAGCTCCTTTTTCAATATCTTTTCCCATTGTTAGACAAGACATAGGCTGTGCATTTAATTTCTGCTGAATTAATACCACAGTGTGGATTACATCAAACTTCTCTTTAAGAGCTATTTGGGTCAGAACATTAATTCATTTTAAATATACAGGAACTGATGTAGACAAGCCAGGTTTTTTCTCTGCTAGAAAAAGAAAACAAAGTTCATGGGAGGAATTGAACCAAGGTAATATCATTGCAGGAGAATTAATGAGATATGCAGGACAAACCACAGATATAAAGATAAAGGACTAAAAGACAGGATAGAGAATTGTTAGTCACAGATGCAACCAGGCTAGAAGTTGAAGAAAATTATGAAAAGCTAAGTGCATTTTGCTTTAAAAAACAGATATAATATTAATATATTTTAAGCTCCTGTCACACACTGTCCAGGCTTTATTTTGTCATGGGCAGAGACAGTGTTATGCAACCTGACAATGTGCACAATGCCTGATAAAACAAAGCATGTCAATGGCACGGCATTCCATCAAAGACTAGAGACAAATATCTGCAAGGTATTGTTTGTGTGACAGTGCTTGCTCCATTTAGGAATGTGCTGCAAGGGATATAGTCATTATAGTTCTGCCTTAAAAGATGTAGAATTAATTGGAAGAAAAGAAGAAGCTGAAGATTTTAATATCTAGAGATGGCATCAGAAGGCCTGTCTCTAAAATGTTGTCAAACAGTATGAACTATGGATGGAAGGATTATGTGAGAAAGTGGAAACCAAAGCTGCCACTTTGACCACCTTTGCACTGCCAAATTCTACAGAGTTCAGTGCTTCTGTGGGCTGCTTGAAATGTCATTGGATACAGTTTCCATTCTTGAAAGTCTGTTTTTGCTTGGGTCAGCTCTTGGTAGAACATCAATACAGCAGAATGACAAATCATTCTTAAAAATGCACTGCTTTTCTCAGACAGAAAATGCAGCAACCTGAAGCAAACTGTGTAAAGCACAGTAGTACTGGAAATCGAGGTACTAACTGAGCCTCCAAACTCCTGTTGCAAGCCTGACATTTTGGTGCTGTAGTCACAGAAAAAGCTCATTAGGTCTAAGCAGCAAGATATGAGCTGGTACTTGAAAAACAAAAAAAAAGCAAAAAAAAAAACCCCAAAACATTCTGGCATACTCTCATTGCCAAATCTCCAT
The DNA here is from genome assembly GCF_050655825.1 of Lonchura striata. Lineage (NCBI taxonomy): Eukaryota > Metazoa > Chordata > Aves > Passeriformes > Estrildidae > Lonchura > Lonchura striata. Next base: position 91,251,078 of record NC_140703.1, on the reverse strand, counting down.
AATGCTCACCCCAAAATACTAATCCTGGAGTTGCAGAGCTCATAAGAAGTATTTTCTAGCTGTGCACAGAGGTGAGTATGTGCCTGAGCCATGACTCTGCTGTAACACAGGGAAATAGATTTGACCATGGATAAATTGCAATATAAAGCTGATTCTCAGAGGGGTGCACAATATAATGAATCTGCTGGCTCTGGGCTCCTTAGATCACCCATCTCCATCATGCTCCTGGTTACACACACCCACTCTTCCCTTAACAATCATCACAATTAAAATAACACAATGCAGCCTTACATCTTTTCTAAAGGAACTGAGATTCCTTTCTTCCAAAGACAGATTTTCTCTCTTCCCTTATACTGACCTGTTCAAATATGGTTTGGCTCACAGGAGCAGAGCACAGCCCAGAGGCAGGTCTTGTAAAAGGTGGGTTTACAGGAGGTGGGACAGGAGGTACCTGCTCAGCAGAGTTAGCAGCAATATCTGGGGGCAGAATGGTTGTTTTGTTGCCCACTCCCCTGCTGTGATAGCTGCCTGCTTGTATGAGTTTAGCTACATGCAATTCTCTGAGGTATAGAAAATTTAATCTGTTGTTACTGCTCATGTGCTTTTATGGCACATTTGGAGGCAATTCTGCTTAAAACTGCTTAGATAAAGCCAGATGCATTTGATGGATATTACAGGGAAAAAATCCTCTTTTAACACTTTCAAAATAAGGCTACACTTTTTATTGCCCATGCTTGGTTACTTATAACATTTCTTATAATGTAATGGAATTAGAAGAAGAAAAGTTTATGCCTTCTAGTTTCAACTGTCAGACCCTTTGAATGGAATTAAAGCTAAAAGCATATACAGGAGGATCTTGTCAGGGATGGGGACTGTGATGAAGAGAAAACAGATGTGCTGTGGTTATATATCATCCCATGTTTCCTAATGATATACAGTTGTATCAGAAAACTACTCAGGGATCATAAATGCTTATTTCATCAGTATGCAACACTGAAAGCATGGATACATTATAATGAGCCACTAGGGAGTGCTGGAGGAAAACTCAGTATCTAAGAATATAATAGAGTTTTCCCTATCACAACAGTACCATATTTTGCCCTTTAGTTTTAGGCTGGCTTTTTCCCCTTTTCCCAGAGCCTGGATTAATTAGCTAGACACTAATTACCTGAGTCATTTCCTGCACAGCTGTAAATGGGTAATGTATTGCTCTCTCAGAACAGCACTGCTGTAACACATCTGTCATCTGCAACAACTGCAATTGCAAGAAACATTGCAGATATTATTGTTATGATTCCCAAGTTTATAATCAATGGTTAGTCTAATTTTCTAAATTTGAAAGCCTATCAGGTAGAGGATATCTGTACAGAAAAGAGATTTATTTACATAAGTACTAATTGTTTTGATGCAAATATCAGTAGCAGACTAACAGTGTGGCATTATCTTCTGCTTCATTTATTTCAGAGGTCATTCTTCAGCCATACATCTTCAAATGCGTATTTTTCAACTGCCTGGCTTTCAGTCTTAAAACTAATTGTGTGTTTTAACTGGGTACTCAGACTCAACAGGCAATATTTCAAGATTTTATTGCCTCTCCTTGTCTTTTAAGCTTTCCAGAGCACTGGTAGTTTTTCAGGAAAAAGAGAAAGCAGTTTTCATCAAGTTGAGCACAATGAATAAAACTGAGCACATTGGCTCCTAGACTGAATATCCACTGCCATCAGCTGAGAGAGAGCTTCTGTCCCCTCAGGTACTGACACCCAAGGCTCATGCCAGCCCCAGCTCACACAAAGTGTCTTCCATGCTGTTCATCCTTATGAGGCCCCTATGCTGCCCTGAAAGATCAACTCCATCTCTCTGAACCTCTCAGGCTCCTCTACTGTAGGCATTTGTAGGGACCAGAAGCACTCTCAGCAAAACAATTTCTCTTTTCTTTAAAGATTCTAGTGCATTGCTCCAGTTATCAAGTGGGAAAAAACAGAAGCAGTGCAGGGCCATCATCTCTTGACATGCAATTTTTCCTGACAGAAGAGAGGCTTAGAAACCTTTAGAGGCATTTTCATTCACACAAATTTTCTCTAATTTTCTAGTTTGTATCTAAACTGTTCATATCAACTTCCACTACCCAAAAACAAGAACACTTATTTTGAGTTATTAGCACAGTGTGAGAAGAGGCCTTTTGAATTCCACGAAGATTGACCTGTCTTAAACTGAAATGAAATGACATTTCATTTAGAAATTAACTTTCTCAAATGAATGTATTTATTGACATGGTATTAATTAAGTTCTGGTGGGAAGTCCTGTGCTTTTCCTTGTGACAAAATGAGAGTTTTGCGGTGGCATTCAGTGAGACCACAATTTTACAACTGGTGCCAAGTAGATAAAGATACAAAGAACAGCATGGCAGAGAACTTAGATGGTTTAATTATAGCCTCCAAATGAAGCAAAATACGTTGTAATGACTATGCCACTGACAGTCATGGGCAACTGTTTTTTAATTCTTGAGTCTACATCATAAACCTAGGAGAACTCATGAAGTAAAAAAAAATTAAATGTTTAAAATATCATTTAATATTTTTACATGGAAAAGTCCTGCCTTGTGGGGGACTAACAACAGATTAACAATTTGTCAGCAAATTGTCACTGGCCTTCAAATACACAGTAAGGCCTTGATTTTGTTTAGTGCAAGCAGTTTAAGTGTTCAGAGTTTTTATGCATGATGTTCCTGAAAGAGATGTGTGTGTGCAAAGAACTGTGCCCTCACACATTTCACACAAAATACATTTTTCTGTGCTTCACTGCAATGAGAGTGTTCCATGTTTGTTACAGGGGCTAAGGATGCTCCAGGTCCTTCATGCTTGGAAACTTTTTTCCAGACAGTGGCTGCTGGCACTCAGGACTAAGTCTTCTTTTTAGATGAATTAAAACATGGGCAGAGCAGCTTGAGTACTGCCTAGCCTCCCCATCTAGTCTTTCTCTCCATCCCCCATGAAGCCTAGGAAGAAAACTGTCATGCTGGTGGCTGTGCTGTGGAAGGCAACATTTGGGCTCACATAAAAGGAGCGGAAGAAGCAAAAAGAAAGCACAAGTACAAGACAGCCTATGAATGTGAAGAAGGCAAAATCTGCAGCATACAGCATACAGCTTGTGTCACCTTCCTTGTGATGGAAGGTGGAGTAGCTACCACAGTGCAGCAGTTTCTTATACATAGCTGGGAACAATGAGCTTCTGTAACTCAGATCCTGCCACCCTGAAATCTGCTTCACCTTATTTGCACATTTTTCCAGCTACTCCTGCTGTCAGGTGTGTGGCCAGATGTCCTTCCCAGTCTGGTTCTCCACCAGCTTGTCCTGCAACCTCTGGCTTGTGCTGTCTGTGCCCCCAAATTGCAACCTCCCACTTGTGTTTATGGAAACAGCTGGGAAGCTGAGGTTCCTGAGATATGGATATGCAGATGCCCACGGACCCATAACACATGCATCACTTCAGTATGGGTATTGATTGAAGGGAAAGAAAAAATCAAGGTTTAAACCTATCCCAGGGCTATACAAGTGATATCTGTGGCACACAGGGGGATTGCTTAGGTTGGTTTTGATAGCTTCTGTGGTTGTTACATGCCACAGCTGCCAACCTAAAGAGCACTGGTTTCCTGTATGTCCCATGTCAAGTCCTAAGGCATCTTTGATTTTTTCACATGGCCATCTAAGAGCCTAACACAGAGAGTCAATGAAGAAGACATCAGATGAGTAAACATGAGGTGCCTACTTCAGAATGAATTGAGCTGTGCTGCAGGCTACACTGGCTGGATTGACCAGATCTCTCCATAAGGAGAGAGCCAAACCAATGAGTTTTCAGTTGCCCTGCAGAGAGGTTGTTACAGAAAAAATGTGTCAATCTCAAACCAATCCCACCAAAGGGATCTCTGCAAACCTCTTCTACCTGCAGTTGTGCTTTGAGCTGGGGCATCACAGTCCCATAGCTGAACAAGTCATGTGCATCCTGTGGTTTTTTGGAAGTGAAGCTAGTACAGAAGTTATGTCATTTAGCTATTTTCAACTTTTATCACAGCTTTAAGCTTCTTACATTGAAACTATGCAGTTGTGAGGCACAAGGTAATTCACTGGACTTTGTTAGTTCTGTTGATAATAGAAATGCAATCAGCTCTGCAAACACCTGGGATCAGGATGAGATGTGAATTTCTAGGCTCTGGAAGTAAATTTTTACCATGTCCATTCTTGTAGAACTTTCAATTTCATCTGCTGTATATGACACAAGTGTTAACTAGGAAATGAGGTAACACCAAATGGTTCAGAAGTGCAGTGGTGGAACATGAATCCTATTCTATATAATACAGAGTAATAGGATGGTTTTAAATATCATCATTATGACACTTAGTGGAAAAAAAAAAAAATTAAATTGTAGATTAGCTTTCAAGGGCTTCAAGATGATGAGTTGCCACCATCAACACCTGGCATTATAGCATTTTTTATATATAAAAGACAATTTATATATATATATATATATATATATATATATATATATATATATATATATGTATAAGACAATTTTTATAAATGGTGAATAATTAATTAAATTAGTAGAAAGCCAGAGTGACACAGAGTTTCCTAGTCTACACAGTATTTCCATGCAATCAGGACCACAAAGGTCCTCCACAAAACAAATGAGAAACATGAAAAACTTGGGTGATGGTTTCCTTTAACCTATCAGTACAAGTCTGCAAAGTAAAGGAAAAAATCTATTACATGTGACAACGGAACAGTGCTGTACACTTTAACAGCCAAAGGATTTATTTCCTCTCTATCTAAGAGCACTCCTAAAAAAATTATCTATAATCCTCCATCTCTGGGGACCTACATTTGGTGGGATAATCCCATAATGCATTTGTCCAGTCATGTGATCAATAGTCTAAGAATAATTTATGTAAGACTTTTTTTATCTAGATCCTATGCAAATATGTGAACCAAAAGATTATAGGTAAATATATGTATATATAAAATATATTTCTGTTATGCTTAAAATATGTTGAGTTTAGGACTGCTGACCTTAGGAGGATGTTTTGTATTTCTGACTTCTCATGTTAGATTAGGAAAGCACTGGTGTGCTTTCCTAGAAAGAAAAGAAAATAATTTTGACCTTAGTATCCAAATACAATACTGCTGTATTTTGTTTTCCATAAAATTATCAAAACCTTTATACTTGGTTTTCCATAGGAACATCAATATCAGTATTTTAAGGCCAACAGGAATTATAACATGCAAGCATGCATGTTGGGAATTTATTGAGAAATGAAACAACCCCTCATTGTAGATAACATCTGCATTCAGTGCCCCATTCTGGGTCATCTCAAGAGGTTACAAAGCTCTGGGTTTACCTCCTGTTTAGGCACCTGTGCAAACAAAAATCTCCTGAAGATCTGCTGCAGTCCCTAAGGATGTGGGATGCTTCACACATGCATCATCAGTCCTGCCCTGAGCACACAGGCAGCTGTTTTTGTGCATGGGGCATTATCAGTGGCCCACAAAGGGAGAGCAAGACTCTGCAGCAATGAGATTGGTGAGCTGGATGCAACGGGACAGCAAAGATCAGTTAAGATCAATAAAAAATACAGTGTTCCATGTGAGAAGCAAGGATGCATAAGACAGCAATTCAAAATACAGAACTAGGTGGGAGGATTCCTTTGTGCTGACATGCTGTTTTCTCTGGGTGCCTGATTACCCATTGATTTTCATTCTGATTCTTGGTCTGTGTGTACATAGCACCAAACAATGAGGTGCTTGTCTTCACTGGAGTATCTGAGTGGTATGGAAACATAGCTTAGTCTAAACTCAAAAATCTGCAAATTTCTAGCTATTGACAGAAGAGCTGCGGTCCTCATTTGTAATAGTATTAAAACAGTACAAAACATTTTATTATCTTACTGAGGAAAGATTATCTTGTCTAACCATAGAATCCTCTAGATCAGTGAACCTTCAGACTTTGCTATAAGAATAGCCACTCTTACACAGTCCCTACTCTAATTGCCTTGATTCTTTCATTTGCTCTGAAGTAAAGAGCCATGTTCCAAAAGCAAAACCAAAACTCCTTGGTGCTCTTCCAGGTTAATGTACTTGTCCAAGACATTGCCAATATTAACTAGTTGAAATATAGTCTCTGCCATTAAATTAATGTCAAAGAACTCAGTTTGGATTTTATCTCTTCCTGATTCAAGCATACAGTTTATTGTGGTTTGTGGGTAGATGAATTCTTAGAAATATTTTCTGTATGTGAAAAAATAATTGGAAAATAAATATGATTATACATTTAATAAGAGAACACAATAACAATTTCAATATAAATAAGAAATTCTTTACATATCAAAGAGAAAACATGAATAGTAACTCAGTCCAACAGAAACCATGTTATTTTGTTCAAGCTATTGTCATTACCTGAGGTATAATACCTCTTTTAAGAGGTACACAACAGTGTAAGAGGTACTGCACTGGCACAGAGCTAATAATATTGTGGAGGGCAGGGGCATGTAATATCTGAAATTTCCTTTCCAAAAGATTATTTTCCAGAAGAATTTACCATTTTGTGTTTACTCCCCTGTGAGCAAACTTTGCTTGACAAAGTTTGGGGAAGCTGCTGGGTTTTCTTTTTTGCAAGTAACATTCTTCCAGTCTCCACATGCACAGGCTCAGACACTAATAGCACAAAGGGATGGTTAGAAATGAGGAATTGCTAAATCCATTAGATATTGTTCATAGTGACATTGTTACAAGATCTATACTAATGATTTGCAGAGGAGGCAGGAGGATGGCTTTTATCCCGGGGAATATAAAACAACATAATTTCATCAGTGTTGAAGATGGAGAATTAAACAACTTCATCTTGTGCAGTTTGCATTACTAAACTATAAGTGGAAACTAGTGCAGCTCTAAAACAAGGCCAATGAACACCAGCAGCTGTGCCAGACATTGCTCTCTTCATCCTAATGCATTAGAGAGTTGGATGTCGTTTGATCTGATACTTTAACACACTGAGGTTGGGTGGGGTTTGTGGTTACAGGAAAAGACATAAAACCACAGAGCATGAAAGAATTGATTCAGAAGGAAGCTGAGTTTCAACATTCTGCCGACACTTCTGTATCTGGACAGTTTTACAGTTAAGGGAAGGCTTTTGTCACAGTTGTCATTAATCTGACTTATTTGCTCAGCTCCATTCAGTAATCCAGCTACCCCTGTAGTAGTTAGAAAGACATTTCCAGGTTCAGCTACTTGTTTTAGGATGGGATGAATCACTCTACAAAGTAGCCTCATTCTGGATTACTATCTTATAAGAGCAGCCTTTTTTCAAGTGAGTGGCATGAATCCCACCTAGAATGTCAACATCTAAGTCAGTTGCAACAAGAAATCTGTGGATTCCAGTGAGGATTGCTCCCCCATCCAAATATCTGAAAAACTTCTCTCTGTATCTGGTTTAAAAATACTGATGCAGAATATTCTTACAAATTTAAAAGTTGATACTAAAGCCATCACTTGGCAGGAAATGTCTTTAATGGCAAGCAGAAGAACTGGAAAAAAGATGAATGATATATGAAGTGAAAATATCCTTCTTTAGGGTCAAGTCTGTGTCTTGTGCTAAAATGAAAGCCTGCTTCAAGAAGTGGTAAAATTTTGTGCCTGAAAGGGCTATTTATTCACTGAAGAAGATAAAATGCCCACTAAATCTGTTTTTTCCTTCACTAAAAATCCTTGGACTTCTGTTCCCACTGTGGCATCCTCTGCAGTCCTTGGGATGAGTGGTGGCAGTCCTATAAATCATTTCAACTCCCAGTGAAGGAAGCTCTGGTCTCTGCAAGTACAGCACTGAGATGTCTTCAAGAAGAAGGAAAGAGACAAGCAACATAAAGAGACAACCTTACAGATCTCATGTGTTTTTCCTTCCTCTGACTGCAAAAAAACAAAATAGCACTTGGCCAACTCAGCCGGGGGCTGCATTCCAGTCCAGTTCTCCCAGCACACCTTCATCCCACCTTCTGAGGTCTTGCAGGGCACCAGTTGTTTGAGGATGCAAGAGAACACAGCAATTGTGACACATGCCAGGACAGGAGGGATGTGTAAGCTGCCCTTCAACAAGCAGCTCCCATTCCTACATTCTCCCTCTTTCACTTGCTTCAGCCTCCCACCACGTACAGTGTTCATACCTGGAATAAACCTCTTCTTGGCTTCAGGATCCTCTTTCCAGCCTGATAACCTGGTAGAGGTCATGCAGGAACAACTCTGCTGCCTGTAGCCTGTGCATTATCCCATATCTGAGTTTGAACCTGAACCAGGACACGTGCACAGGGCAGGTTCTCTGCCCTAGCTGGCAATAGGAAAGTAGAAGGACTTCTCTGATGAACTGATGCTCTCAGAGTAGAATAGTTTCTTACAAAAGTAACCTGTTTTTTCCCTCTGCTTTCTTGCATTTCTGTCTCCTTCTCATCTTTCCTCTCTCCTTAATTTGATTAGGATTTTAATTTATCCAACTGTGCTTTTAAGTTTGAAAAATGCATTTATAATATGTGTACTATTTAAAAACTACTGCTTGAATTATTTATGTGCACATAATGTGCATAATGTGACTTGGGTTTTTCTCTTGAAAGTACAAACACAAAAAATTAGGTCTTCAATTTTCTTTTCATGATACAAAGCACATCCTTGTGCTTTACCTAAGCTACAGGATGTTATAATATATCCCTGACTGTAAAATTTTCAGTCCCCAGTTTTATACGAGACGTCGGGAGCTTTTCAAACTGATCAGATATACACACTTGAAAAATATAAATCTTGAATATCCTTGGCTTTTAAAATCCATTTGAAGGTCATATCTTTTATGGCTCTTAATTTGAGGGTAGGTAAGTAAGCTGACAGATAAACACTCTAGGGGCCTGCAGGATGCATTTTAATTAGTCATGAACTGTCATGCCTCTACACAGAAATTATTTTATATTTGAAAAGACATTTGAAGATTTTAGGAACTAAAATAACTTCAGTCTGCACACTGATTTGTGTTTTCATGCTTGCCTTCAATTCTATGTTATCCCTGATAATATAAAGATGTTTAATGTCTTGGACAAAAACACAGTAAGAACAATGGTGATTCAGCAGCTGTTCCTGAAGTAAGGAGGAAATTCTAAACAAGAAGTGAGAATAATATTGTTGTTACACACACATACAAACAAACACATTAAAAGTAATACAAATACAGAATTATAGAAGAGAAGGGCAAAATTCCTCTGCCAACTTCAGAAAATCATGACAAAAGTACATATTTTTTCAAGAATGACTGCATTTTTGGTGATCCATAATGAAATATATAGTAGAAGTCTGATGATCAAGAAATGAACAGTGAAGCTTTCTTTTGAATGAGCTGTATCTTATGCTGAAGTGTGCAATAGAGTATCTAAAAGTCATCTCAAGTATTTGGCCAATTTTTTTTATTAAGTAAAAATTCTTTGGGAGATTATTTGGTTTCAGATACAGAATCGACATTTAGGAATCTTAATAACTCTCTTCAATAAGATTTTTTATCCTGTCTTCTGTGTACACTTCTGTATGACATGTACTCCTATATACAACTTTATCTTATAATAAAATGTGTAGTTCTGCTAACATTTTTATTTAATAGCCTCTGGCAGTAGAAAAAGGAAAAAGGAAAATAGCGAGGGGCTAGAGACAAATTCCTATTTTCATTAATATTAAAAATTAATCATTACATATCAGCTGGGTCAATTGTATGATATGCTTTATCTGTACTGTATCTACCCAAATAAATTCATTCATTTTACTGTGATTCTTTGCACTGTGTACAGTAGATACAAACAGAGAACATTTTCAATTGGCAATATATAATTTTTAAATTTTTGGAAAACTAAATTTTTCTCAGCTGTGACTCTGAAATCCCCATTACTTTATTTTACTTCAGGAACAATATGACCAGTATTCAGAAGGACTTTCTGTAACTGAGTTAGAAGGAAAGTAACTTGGATCTGATTTTATTAAAATGAGTTTCTCCAGAAGAATGTGTTTTAGCCTGATATGTATTCCAGCAAAAGTCAAAGCTAAGTATTCATGTACTTGATTTAATTTATTTTTATAATTATCTTCCAGTTATGTTTTTTCTTTCTTGTTTTAACAGTATTTCCCATTTATCTCGGCTAATAAAAAGATTGCTCTTTAAGTTTATAAACTACTGCATTTACTCTGTGTGAAGATGAAATATGACAACATAATTAGGGTAGATCCAAAAAAGATGTCTACTGGATTAGAGATATAGAGAGGAGTTGGCTTAATTTTATGGAAAGATCATGATAAGAAACGTTGGATATAAACAATATTCCAGCCAAAGAAGGGCAAGCCAAAATGTTCCTTTTCTTTTTGGAATATTTTCAATGACTTTTTACTAGCTCTGCACAGTGTACAAGTCCAAATATGCTTTCCAAATACCAGCCTTGCAAACTCAGGACAGGATTAGAAAGTCAGGTTATAATATTTATTAGATTTATACTGTCAGGAATAAAATAATTTTTAAAAAATTAATATTTCACATTCTTGCACAGATGAGCATCTCTAAAATTCCAATATGATTTTTACTCTGTGATGGCACTAACTTGGTAATACTGAAAGGAATGAAATGCTATTATTGATGCTGCATTCTAAGCTCCCTGAAAAGCATTCAGAATTTCTATTTACCCTTTCTCATACAATTTTTAAAAACTATTTTTGTTACTAACAGGTACATTATACCATCTAACGTTGATATAAACAAAACTCCACAGTAGTGAAAACAGTAAACCCTGTGGAGGTACAGACAAAAATATTTATATATTCTGTATTATGTTTTGCTGTGTCTTACTATTTCAAAATTACAGAAATGTACAGATTGTTGGGACTTCTAATCTCTATGTCTGGACACTTATTTTAACTATTAAAGAGTTAAATATCTGCTTTTGTGCCTGGAAAGTCATATGACTTAGAAAACTAACTTTTATTAAATGGATAATGTATGATGAGGCTAGTGGGCTGTTTCAATAAAAACAGTATAAAACTGTACTCACTTCCTTGAAAATTCTTAATTTTTATTATTTCTCTCAGAAGCTGCAAAAAGGGACATTCAAAAATCTTTCACCAGTACATGTAGCCTTTTGTGCAGTTAGAATAGGGTTAGATTACTGTTGGTTTAGCTATGATCAAAGCTGAATTTTTGCCTGGCAAAAACCAAGCTACTTGATATGATTGTTCAGATTCACTTTACACCGCTGAACCACCACTCTGACTACAGTCTGTCTTTTGTGATTATGCTCCTTCTGTCACTGAACCACCTCTGTTCTTTTATTGCTGAATGTCCTCTACTGAGATATTTAACCTAAAGCAATTTACTTTAAACATGTTCTTAAAAATCTTACCTTCCAATTCATGCCTTGAACATTTATGCAACTCATAAGCTTTGAATAGTTCCCAGGGATATAAAATATGCAAGAAGGATATTCTGCATTCAGAAACTCCTTTTCCATCTCTTAAACCAAAATTGCTTAGGTTTTTATGTTGGCGCCTATCCAAGCTTCCCAGATGCTGCTATATTATTCATAATTAGAACTACATACCCTTTTTCAGTGATTTCATTATAGTACTGCAGTTCATGCACACAGAAACAAAAACATGAAGATAAATGAATTCCTAAATAACACCTCATCTATCAATATACATTTGTAAATTGATTTTGCACCCACATTTACAATTGTGATCTGAGAGATATCGAGAAAGCTGCAGGTTTCTTGATTTTCTTTTTTTTTTTCCTATCAGAAAAGTGTAATAACAATGAATTCCTCTCAGTGGCACAAAGGTTGCATGTGTGCCACACAGTTGTCTGATTCTTGACCATATTGCTTACCAATACTATATAATGCTCAACGCAATGGCTGATTATGCTTGCTAGCTATTTCTCCTCTCTAAGGCTAATTAAGAGATTACCAGTACATAAGACTAGGGGCCTAATTTATGAAAGCATTATAAATTATAAGTTTATAATGGAGGGCAGAAGAAGAGGGGGAAGGAAGAGAGTCAGACATGACCATTGCTCACACAGATATGATAATACAGTTTTTTTGCAGTTTGAGTGTAGTGGGTACAGAAAATTTTCTACACTCTAAACCTGTTAACAAGTCAGAACATATGCTAATAACCCAGAAAAACATAGAAGTGCTGTAGCACTTCTATGGCACTTTTAAAGACAGACATTTTAAAGATTTTGCTGTTTTTACATTCAGAAAACTGTCTGTCTAGTGTATTATTCTCTAAGAACAAATTCAGTTTTCTGCTTAAAATGTCAACAAAGAAACAAGGCTTCGGGGACTAAACTCCAGAAGAATGTGACCATGAGACTCATTCTTTAAACAGATTTAAGATAAAAATGTAGCAATGTAGGATACAAAGGAAATTTTTAGGCCACAGGTGAGCTGACAGCTGGCCAGAAATTAGGTAATAGAAAAGCATTTGTCTCCTGCCTGTCTGCTTCTGTTCTGTGAACAGCCTGAAATAAGGACATAGGGCTCTTATGTACCCAAATATTCAATGGATCACACAAATGTGAGTCACCGTAACCATCATTCCTTTGCACAAAACAGTTTTGGGGACAGAGGAGTGAGAGGCATTCACATTCCTGCCCTATCTATAGTTTACCCTCATACAAAATGTGCTGTCAATGCTTTGCTACTGCTGAACTATAACTTCTGCACTCCTCACTTCTGCTTCTCTGTTCCCCTGGCTCTCTCATCTGAAGTGTCTGATTTTTAGAGTGAAAAATAATCCCTGATTCATAAAGAAGCTGGAGCAGGGACTTTTTAGATGGACTTACCCTGACAAATTTATCACTTAATTTTTTTTCCTGTCACTGAAAACAGGTCTGGCTGACCTACTGCTGTGGAAAGCCTCCTCAGGGCCCCTCTTTCTTCTCTCTTTTTTAACTTAGTTGAGCAAACACCTTCCAGATAATTCTGTATTGTTAACATAATTCTTTCTCTCTCCTTTATGTGTGTGTGTGTGTGTATGTTTGGTTTTTATATGTTTGTTTGATTTGTTTGTTATTGTTTGGGGTTTTCCGTTGGCTTCTTCCACACGTATTATTTTACTAACAGAATTCTCATTAAGTCAGTGATCTTCTCTCAGTATAGTTTCAATGTCACACATCTGACTTCCCTTTGGCACCCGCTTGCTGTCTCAACTTTTTGGAGACTATTTATTATGTCTTCCTTTTTAAAATTCATAATACACTGAGAAGAAAGGAAAGCCTTATGGCTGTGGTGATGGATAAAAAAGGCATAAACACACTTCTTTTTTCAGATTTTTGTATCTTACATGTTCTTATTCACCTAAACAATCATTGCTTCCCTTTAATTAGATACAGTTATTTAGAATACCATCATTTGAATATGGCTATTTAACTTTTGTGTTTCTGATCTAAATGCCACTAGACAATGGGCTTTATGGTTATCTGTAATTAGCATACCATTATACACACCATATCATAGATATATTACATCTATAAAACTATATATAAATAGTTAACTGTGAACTGCAGACATCAAAGATTATGCTTTGTTTTATTGGAAAGTGCTTTGATAGGCACTTTGCTTTGAGTTCTACCACAAAAAGTCAAATAATAATGAACTCTTGGTTTTCTCTCCAGCTACTTAGTCGAATGCATTTTCTCCTCTTTATACACCATTAAGACATACTAAACTTACCAAAACAATTGTGTTTTGCTTTTTACATATTTGCAATTAGAAAATCTGAATTTCTGAGTGATAAACAGATGTTTTTCAACAGAAAATCAGATTGAAAAAATGGAAAGAAAGGAAAAAAGAAAACAAGGTGGATAAAAGAAAATTTCTTCAGAATCATTTGTATTCCAGGCCATGAGATAACTACACATGGACACTGTTTTCAAAAGACTTCCAAGTGTCTGAGTTTATGACATCCCGTAATTTTTACCAAATTATACCAAGGACTGAGTTTCCTCACTGATGACTTTAACCACTTTAAAATTACATATGTGAACTGAGCTACCTTCCTAGACTCACTAGGAACAGATAACTACTTCTGAGGACTGGTCATCTCACATTTAGGTGTCTGAATTATAAAAGTTCAGCCACCCTCTTGATTTTCTGTCAACACTGCATGAAACCTGAAAAGGTTCAAAGAGTTGAAACAATATGATATGCTAAAATGACTAATAAAGAAGTTTTGTCTCACACAAAGCATTAAGGAATGGCTTTATTCTGAATTATGAAAGATTTACACAAGTAATGGACTCAGAAATGGAAAATATTGTTCCGAGGAAACCACATTTATTTTATGTCACTACCAAGTGGAAAAATTGCAAAATTGTTTTCCATTATTGAATTAACAAGGGCGAATAAAGATGCCCACCAACCTAGCTTTGCTGCTTACTCATACTGTAAGAAACCACTCCCTCAGTCTCTGTACAGAAAAAAAGCAGCCCATGGGTGGGCAGGAGTAGGAATCAATGGTGGCACTCATGACAAAGCCACCACACAATTAAACCATGACCTGGAATCTTCCTTAGAGCTGCACTGCCTGGTGTTTGATAAACTGTGAGATAAAATCTAACACTAGACTCAAAGCTGGGGAGCAAAAGCTTAATTAAGTTGACTAACCCAATTAATCCTTTTAATTCTCAGTACAAGAGACTTCATGACACTACAAGCTGCAGGGCTGGACACTGCTTGCATATGACTTTTGCTCTGCAACAAAATGTCAAGTGTCTTAAATATTTCCATAAATTGAATCTAGTACCAGTAGTGTCAGATGTATATTAAGAATATATAAATATATTCACTGTCCTAAAACACTGGTGCTAATTTTGTTTATGCAGATAAAACTCTGTAGTGATACCATTTTTGATACTGATGGAGATTTTCCAGCTTTAGGGTGTTTTATTTCTCTACTGATAATCTGTGATTTATCATTCATCTGATTTACCAGTAGTGACATATAACTTGTTCCCACCTGCTGTTTTTTCCTTCATCAGATGCAGTTAATGTTTCCTTTGTGGCAAAGCATGTATATCTGTAAAAACTCATATTTTAAACCTGAGTGGAAGGGTGATTTAATTTTTGTTTGTTTGCTTTTTTCCTGAAACATAACAAACCTTTTCAAAATTAAGAGAGATCTTTCTTGGTAATTATCAGTTGTTCATTTCTCTCAGGACAATGATAACTGATGCTATTAGCTTTCTTTAAAACATGCTGTTAATACCTATAAACAAGCACAAAACTTCATGCTGTAGTGACTGTAATGTCCTGATTTTTCCAGGTGGATTGTAAAATATGGAGTAGAATGAGCAGCACTAGAAGGTATAATTTGTATTCTGAAATCTAATATCTCTTCCATGTTTTCATAATCCTTTTTTTCTGTACAAAATTAAAATAATTATAACAATGTGTGTTGGTATGCAAAAAAATGCCTTGTGTTTCACTGAATTACTGTCATGGTGACATAGAAATTATAATTCTACTCTGCTGTATGCTGTAAAATTAGTCAAGATGCTTGATTGTGGCCCTACATTATGAAGAGCTGATTAGTACATATTTCCATTACATTCTTTAGGCTATAACCTTGGACATGCACATTGCTTTCAGTAGGCAATACAGGCTCAATCCTTTCCCCATTGGCAGCCAAGAGATGCTGTTATTGTGGAAGGCTTGCAGTGTTTGTCTGCCAGATGTTTAGAAGGCTGGATGATATATCTGACTATTTTTACGACAGCCAGAGAAAAAATAATCAATTTTTGAACTTTGTAATAAGCATTGTCAGTCTAGGTCAGCATTTTTGACAGCTGAGAAGCCCTATTCAACCGAGGTGTTGAGATGATTATTCTTCTCTGAATAGGAAAAGGAAAGGGCAAAGTAAAAAAAAAAAAACAAAACAACAAACAAACAAACAAACAAAACAAAAAAGCCACATCAAAACAAAACAAAAAATAAAACAGAGGTTTGATGAGCTCCTCTTGCAAAATGTGACACGAGCAACAAAGACAGGACTGTGCCTAATAGGATTAACATCATTGTGCCAAAACACATTTCCCCAGGCAACTTCATCCACTTTTTAAAAGAATTTGCCTAGAAGCACTATCTTCTTTGGGATAGTGATGTTTACAGACACATAAAGCATTCCCTCAAGTGGTGGTTAAACACTAACAATCCGTTAAGAACATGCACTGACAAAACCTTTACAGATCATTACCATCAGGCTTTAGCCTCTAAAAGACCTTTGAGTCTACTCACAGTTCACCATCTCCAAAGGAAATATTACCAAGGAAGAAAACAGGAAGACTCACTCAAAATTACCAGGGCATAGGAAGTTTTTTAGCCTCTTCTCTCACAGCTCTTCAGTGAGAGTTTGGTTCATAGGAACAAAGCCACAAAAACCTTCCAGGGGGCTGTGTGGTCTCAGAAATCCTGGGTCTCAGAGACACAGGGACACCAGCTATCTGAGGATGTCTGTCCTTACCTAACTTCATGTCAGCTTCTCTAGAGGCTTTATTGGAAGGTGAAAAGGGTGCAGAGGAGTGGGGGCAGATCTTTCTGGTGTAATTCAGCAGATGCAGGGCACCCAAGAGGCAGCTTAAGAGCCAGATTCTGAAGACACGGTTTATGAACTAAGCTGGTGTAAGGCTATAAACTCACGGTGCTTCACAGTGGTGAACAGGACCACATTGCCACTTTGAGCTCACCTCCAGAAGCAGCAACACAACTTCTTTCAGAGTACTTAAAGAATTCAGTCACTCTAATTCCAATTTACTCTTTTTGCAAAGGTTCTTTTAAGAGCCTGGCCTTATGAGCAGAGGTGAAGAGATGATATAATTTGTCCTTTTTCTCTTTGTGTTGTTCACCATCTCTGAGGTGTTGCCACAGGGAGCCCTTCTGCAACAGGGGCAGTTTTATCTCCATCTGAATTTGAGTAAAGTCACACCTTGTCACCCAGCATCTTTTGCATCCCTTGCATCTCTTCTTCTTCTTTCTGAGGTGCTACACGTGGGGTGTTTATGAGCTTTTTCTTTCAATCTCTTCAGGATAGACCTCCTGCTGGAGACTTCCCATCAGGTAGAAGAGGACTTGCAGCACTAATGGGAAGCTCCCTTGGAGGGGCTTTGACTACTTTTTAGGCATGCACTCTATACTCTTTCTAGGTGAACAGACAATTTTTTCAACAAGGATCTCCTGCATCTTATGATGGAATGAGAACACATCTCACATATTAACATCATTATTTGTAGTATAATTTTGTGCCCTGAAAAGGCCATCATTTGTCATAGAAAAAGAATAATTTGCAGCTTAAAATGTTTTAATTATTTCTTCTTGAAATTACTTGGTCATTCAGCATCTCACACTATGTTGCCTATTTGACAGAAGGAAATAAATAACATCAGTAGGATCTTAGGAGGCCAGATAATGAGCTCTCTTGGTATCAGTTCTTTAGTTACACTCATCTTACAATTTCTGATCTAATGTTTAAAGCTCACCAGTTGGTCCCACTTCAACATCTCAGTGTTTGTAATAGATAATACACAGAACTTCAGAGTTTTAAAATGAGAGCTGCTGAGTGCACCTCTATTTTTGTCTTTATAGCTCTCAGGCTTTTTGCATGGAAATAATTGAAGGTTATGAAAACTTTCACAAAAATGAACAAACTAATTTTAACTCCTGATTTAAAACTTTTGGTCTAATATGGTAATGTTTTACTGATTTGGAATGTATTTGAAGTAGAGCTGTATGGAGATAAAGTAAGGCGGATCTTAGCCTTAACTTCATTTAATGAGCGCATTTCTCAGTTACAGACAGATTGTTTCATCTCTACTTAGTACTGTCATTATAGAAATAATTAAACATATCTATTTGCAACCTCTTCTGTTATTTCCTTTAAAGTCTGCAAAGTCATCCTCTCATTTCTTGTCTTTTTTTTTTTCAAAACTGCCTACAAGCCTGACCTTTTGACAATTCTGATATTTCTTCTCCTGGCACTTTTTGAAGTTAATCACTTCAGTACACGACAAAAACAAAAATAAGATCAAGGGTAATCAAGTAATCCAAATGACAGTTTAAAATATCTTCGCAGTCATAGATTTAAATCTCTTTTCTTCTTTCCTTTTTCCATTGCAATATATTTTCATGCTGTTCATTTGAAACTAAATTGGCTTCAGAAAACCAGAAACCTGCAGAAATGTAGTTACAGAGCAAAGGCCATTCTTAGTACCACCAAGCCACCTGTAGCTCAAACCTACATGTGATTCCAGATTCCCTGAGAGAACATAATTATAATAACATGGCTGGAGAATGAAGCCATGGAGAATGGAGCTCTCCTGGCATGGCAGGATAATGCCCCTTGCAGCAAACCTGGCCTTTTTCTGCAGTATTCCTATGGCACAGCTTAAACTATTTCTTCTGAAAATTTAACCCCAAACTTCAGCACTTCAGCACAAACTTCAGTCAAATGTGTTGTTCTCATATATTTCATGACACAATATATAAAGGGAAGTGAGAGCAGCACTTTGTGTCCTCTGGAGACTGTGCATTGCTGGTCAGCCTGCAGGTAACATCCAGAGGTATCAACACCTTTGTAAGAGAGACAGCTGTGAATCTCTATAACAGCTAACAGTGACAGGAAAAATATTTTTAGCCACTGTTTCCATCTATCCAACCAGGATTCTGGCTGTCTTGGAAAAAAACTGTCCCTCTGGTATTTGTGTGTAAAACATCTTGTGCAAGGGAACACTGGTGCCTCAGTAGAATCCTTAATTTTCTGCAGTAGAAATACCTATACTGTGCACAAGTAGGCTAAAGGTTTCACACTACAGCCTCCTAATTTATTTTTTCATATTCTATAAGAGCCTTTTAATATTTAACAGCTCTTTCCTTTGTTATTTTTTTCTTTGAAGTAAAGTTTGCCAATAAGGCAATTCTGACATGTATATCAGATATGAAAGCATTAATGTTTTATTTAAAATCCTGACTATAAATTTGCTTTTCCTAGTGGGGTTCCAACAGCCAGCTACTTCATTTTTTCCTTTCCTAGCGGAAGTTTTGTATTCATTTGTAACAGAGATTTGTAAGTCAAGTTTAGCAGTGGGAATGCTGTAGCAGCCTGCAAACATGGCAAAGTGTATAATGAGCATATGTGTCTGAACTACTACAACACTTAACAGTAATAATATTACTATTTAAAAAATCTAAGGTTCCAAAAAAAACCTCTGTTACACCTCTTTCCCATAAAATATAATTAAAAGTATACATATTAATATAATATCCCAGAACTATATTTTCAGTATCTCTGAGAGGCATTTCCGTATGTCTCTTAGCCAGAAGAGATTTTCAGTGCATCAGTGACTGGGGCACAGTGGTGATGAGAAGCTGTGGTAGCTGTGTGACCCCTGCTGGCAGGAAATAATTGAGACTAAAAAGTGAGAGACAATGCGAGTTCTGATTGTAATGAATGACACGCTGTGAGGGAATCAGTAACCTACATAAATGTTTGCAGTATCAATTGAAGAAATAAATAAAAGGCCCTGTCGTTGTGAAACGGAAGACAAATGAGTAAAAATTCTTCATTTAAAATGTCATTTTAGCATTTTACCAAGAGAGGATGAAAACCTCTGCCAGCCCACCTTTGCACTAGACTTGTCCTGATGCATTGTGCCTCATATTCATCCCCAAGAGCCAAACCCACCTGTGATATACGATGTGCTGACAAACTGCCCCTCCTGCAACTAAGGCAGTGCTCAGAGTTGCCCATCTGTCCCAGGGACTGCAGTTAACCTTGGCCAGCATCCAGGCTACTGCAGGAATGTCTGAAACAGCAAGAGAAAATAATGTGTAAGTGCCAATCTTGGACATGGTTACTGGAGTTTTCTAATTATTTTGGCCACTACTACTGGCCACAGCAAATCCAGCCTTAGTGGCACAGAGTTGAGCATGGTCCAGAGCTGACACCTACTCCCCAGATGGATCACACTGAAGTCAATAGTATGCTATAGCATATTTCATGCTGCACTTTTTCTTGAAGCCAAATAGAACTTAGAAGAAACAGAAAAGAAAATGCTCCAACAGACTGTCTGCGATGTTGTTAGTATATAACATTTCTGTTAGTATATAACGAATACCTTAATTTGGATTTCAAAACACAGTAGATTTCTAACACACTTAGACTAGTTCCACAAACTAGTCATGCACTGATAAACTGTCATGTACTTTATTGGTAATTTGCATTACTAAGTCTGAGACTGACTCATGACTTATTAGTCCTGTGCTCCAGACTCTCCCTCTTGACTGGGCATAGCCATTGAAACACAAACCCAATCTGAGGGCCTTTCCCATGGAATAGTCAGTTGAGCTCTCCGCTATAACTCACAGTTTTCTTCTCTGAAATACCTACAAGGTAATGAGGTTAAAAAAAACCAAAAAAACAAAAAAACTACAAAAACAGAAAGATGCTGAAATAGAAAAGAACAAATACAAGGAGTTTAATGTAGCTAAGTTGCATCTGCCATTTACATGGGAGGAACAACCCCAGGCAGCATTACATGATGGGGCCACCCAGAGATGAAAAGCAGATATGCAGAAAAAGACCTGGATGTTCTGGTTGTCACTAAGTTCAAGCCAGACATGTACCCTTGCCATTAAAAGCCCTTTGTCACAAACCCTACAAAAGCTGGCTTGTGGTAAATCACCAAAATTGAAAGCTCATAGTGTATAGCAAATACTTACAATTCTGGTATTGCTCATGCAACTAATTAAATTACTGCATATTTTCCAGACTAAATGTATATAAACAGCCCCACATCCCCAGCCCTTCCCTCAAGTCTGCCAATTAACAGAGGGTCAGTTTTTCCCAGTTTTTGATTCACTGATCATTCTAAAACTTTGTTTCACATACCAACTCCATGTTACAGAGACCAATACACAAACAATTTTACACATCTCACAATCCCAACTCACGAGGTGTTTCCCTAGCAGATACATGTTCCCTCCTCCCATAGAGAGAAGACATGGAATAAGTAAGATATATTTCCTGAAGAAGATGTCCAAACAACAGGCTGAAATCAGCTATGTGGGATTTGCAAGCAAGCAAGACTTCACAAGAGAGGACAGAAGAAATTACAGGTTTTCCATGCAGGTAGGACCTCCTACAGGACTTTGACTTCCAGAGGGGATAGGAACAAACCTCTTTAACTCATTAACCCAAGGGCTTAACTTGGATAAAGACTAATGAACTTGGGTGAGCTTTTGAGTCTAGCAATTTTACATTGTTTTTTTAAGTTTAGGGAAATTCAATATGACAAAGAACCGAAGTGCTGCCTGCTAGAAACTCATGACTTAAAGCACTACTAGGCAAACACATATTGCAAATAGGACTGGTGAAGAGTCTCATGAGAGGCATCACTCCCCAGGTGATTCCCAGGAGCTGAAATAGAAATTCGGATTCAGTAATGGCATTCAAAAATAGAGCTATCCCTTCATTCAGTGAGCTGGAAAGGTCTTTTTCATTTATTTCTCATGAGTGTTCCTGCTTCTGCATCTACACTCTAGAGATATAGACACTGAATATGTGCTTTCTATAAGAAAACAGTGGATTCTTCAGGAAAATGGCAGTGCAGAATGACTTTTATAATTGGTACTAATATATGCATGGTCTTAAGTAAGCTAAGCAGTGTTTGGAAACATTACAGCATTTCTGTTTGGTTGTGTGTATAACAAGCTGTTGAATGTCATTCTGACAGTATTTTTAGGGTAAATATTTCTTTGTCTTAAATACAGAGGCCAGTTTTCTGCAGATTTGTAGGCTTGCAGGTTATGATTATTAATGACTATTCTCAGTGTAACTTTTGGCACTGAATTTCTTAAGTATATTAGTCTACAAAAATAAGTAAGCAGACTTTGTTTGGTTTTGGACAAAACTAATATGAAACTGTAATTTAGCTAGCGCTGGCTTGGCTATGCATATCAGTAGAGTAGATCCATTTTATAGTCCAAGCTTATAAAGGAAAAATTAATGTCTTTATTTCAACAAATTTTTAATAAAGATATTACTGTTCTCAATACATATTATTCCAGAGGAACTAAAAACATATGGCAGGTGTATTGGTGGGCAGAGACACCCAGACAGAAGAGAAAGAATGTTTGAGTTCACACACATTATCTTGTGTTGGGGTCACAACCAGCAGACAAACAGACACTGATGACCATAAAAGCATCGTGACAGGAATCAGCCAGACATGGTTTCTTTTGTCTCTTTTCACACTTTGCACATTGTGCTTTTACAAATGCCTCCCTACCCTTTTAGCTGTTTTCGCTGGTTTTAGCACTTCTCCAATCACAGCACTTCATGTTGCCATTCCAAATCAATTCCACTCCTCTATGCTGTATTTTCTCCTTTCTTTCAGAAAGAATGAAGATAAACACAAACAGGCATGACTGTAGCAGTATGTCCCCATGTACAGCTAATCAGCAATAGCTGCAGTACATTCAATTCACATTTGAAACAAAAAGGTAATTTAGATTGATTTTCAAGGAAAGCTGTGCTTGGAAAACAATAGACTTCAATTTCTGAAGATATAATAAAACAGAATAAGAACTCATTACCACAGCTTTTATATTACCCTTCCTCCCCCAAAAAATAAAAATTAAACAGTGCATTGAAACAACCATCAGAGGGTGCATATACATCATGAGTTTGGCTTGATCCCTGTTTTAGTGCTAGGCCTGGTACATTAGCTGCTCATGCACATAAAATGTGTCCATTTCAACTCGTGGACCCAAAGCTACAATTGCTCCCCTGAGGATTCAGCCCCAGTCTAAAGAATGTGTTCCAGATCTCATTAATTAGTCTGAAGGAGTTCATAAAAATTGTATGAATGTACTTGAAGCATTTTTTTTTTTTCCTAAAAGAGGAGGACTGACCCTTAAAATTCATAGACTGATCTCAGTGAAGGATATTTCTATCTTTGTTGATAGATACTTTGAGATAAGGATGGATTTGGAAGGTGTAAGAATTTTTTCACTTCCTACTAAATAGCCCATGGAAAACAAATCAAAGAAGAAGGATTTAAAATATAAATAGAGTAGTTACAAATAAGTTATATTCTGATTTGCCTGTGCAATGGTCCAGATACCTCCCAGTCATATGTTTCCAACTACAAATATCAAACACTGTGATACTGAATCTAGCAGAAACTTTAAATTATGACAAGAAGTAATCAGTAATTATTACTGATGTAGCTATGATGGTATTTCTATGGCTATTAAAGAAAGAAACTCAAACTTGTCTTTTTTTGTAGTCTTCATGCAGAATGTCCAGAAATAAGGCAAAAGTTCTCCTATTACATAAACAGACAGGAATTTTCTCTTGGAGAAACTCACTGGTATGTATGAAGCTATATTTCACAAACCTGTTTTCCACAGTTCAGAATTTTAAATAAGTCAACAGGGAGGTGAAGCAGCTAGTTTCACCTTAAAAATTTGGCTGTACTTCATTTATGGTTGGCGAAAGAAAGAAAAAGCAATATTGTTACTTTAGAGGGAGACATTAAATTTTCCACTCCCTTCTTAATTAAAAAAAAAAATAATTGAGAGTTAGTCATGTTTTTTTAAAGCAATCTATTGTCAGACTGAAACCAAGACAGAATGTCACAAACTGAGAAGTAGCAATCTAATAATCCTTTTGATCTTTCATTCATAATGCCAGTGGAAGTGCCACACTCTCACTATGAATTATGTTCACTGAACACAGTTCAGCACATCATTTTGGACAACAGTTAAATATAGATCTGCTCTGCAATGTTCTGATGAAAAGAAGTAATGACGTAGCTTTAGTCTATGCTAATAATTCAACTGCTTTATCTTGTTTTAGCACACATGGGTGAGCTACACATCCATACATACAGCAATGTTTAGAGTATACACCCAAAAAACAGCAAATGCCTCTTTTATGAAAAATATGAACTATAGAACCTAATAAAAATGGGTTAAGTTAAAGAATCTGAATACCAAATCACAGAATTGCTAAGGCTGGAAGGCAATGCCAGAAACCTTCTACTCCAATCCTCCTCTCAAAGTAGGGTCAACTACAGCAGCACTGAACACTGACCAGGAAGGGCTTGGATCTCTCCAAGAATGGAGATGCCAGAACCTCTCAGAGCACCAGAGTGCCAGTGTTTGATAACAATCACTGGAAAAAATACAAACCTTGTATTTAATTGTAGTTTCCAGTGTTTAGCTTTTATCCACTGCCTCTTGTCCTGCCACTGACCATCACTTAGCAGAATCTGGTTTTAACTGCTTTATTTTCTCCAGCAAATATTCCTACACTTGAATAGGATGCCCTGAGTCATCTCTTCTTCAGGCTGAGCGATCCCAACTTGCTCAGCCTCTCCTTGTACTAGAAATGCTCCAGTACCTTAATAATCTTAGTGGCCCTAGCTGGACACATTCCAGTCCATCTCTTTCTTTTACTAGGGAGCCCAGAAATGAACCTGGAATTCCAGATATGTTTCACCAGAGTTGGTTAGAGAGGAAGAATCACCTCCCAAAATCTGCTGACAGTGCCCTTCCCCAGCCAGCCCAGGATGCTGAAACTATTGCGCAACTTTCTAATACTTACAGCACTAACATCCTATTCATAAAACTGGCATCTTCACAAGAATTTGATTTTTTACATGGAAAACCCCAACTGTTTACATACATGACAGTTACATAACAGAATATATCACTCAAGAATGTACAGCTTACAAAAACAAAATCCAGTCTGCTTAATAATGAAAAAATACTTTGTCTTGGAGCAACTGGGAAAAGACACAAGTGTTTTAGATAACAGTAGCTTATAAACAAAAACATTAAAGTCAAAGCTATTTATAGTGTCTGAGATTATACAACTTCAGGGAAAAAAATCATTAAGAAAACACTGCTCAGTTTCCTCAGTCTGTTTTTGAAGTTGTTTGATCTAGATAAGCAAATAAATTTAATTACTTGAAATAAAATAATAAAACTATAAACATGAAATATCTTTCTTTCACCAAGGTGGAGATAGGATGCAACATGTACAAATTAAAAGGAAATAAGCACTTCCTGTGCTATATGTAAAAGCCATCCATGTGCTTTCTTGGGTATTTCTACTGCAACTGCCAATGGATAAATACCCTAAAGTGTAGCAGGGGCTGTAAAATATCCGTCCTTAGTAGTTTCAAGACCTGGCAATGCAGTCCTAACAAATCTGCTCTTTTCAGAGAGCTGAGTCTTCTTTAAGAAAGTTGCTGGACTAAAATCCTCCAAGTTTTCTTGCAACCTGAATAATTCCATTATTTGATGGTCCAGATTATTAGATTTCTTCTCTGATATATATAGTGCTTGGAGACCTCAAAGGCTGTGTGGACTCATATGGAAAATAAGTTCTTTGCAAATTTGTTATCTATTTCTTACTTTATTTGTACTGTTCTGCTGTTCTGAAGCAGGAGGAAATATTCTAATTTGAAAGTGGAAATGTAGTCAGAAAATTCATTTATGTTACTTAAACTGTAAGTAATTTCTTCTTTTCCTTGAGGCTGTCAACAAAAGAAGAATAAACTCTAGTAAGACTATCGGAGGAGATTTGCAATCTGACAAAATATAGGATGGGAAAATGTGTCAGAGACTTCTCCTGTTTCATCCTTTACCAAGATCTGAATGTCTTTACCAATGATCTGAATGTGTTATAGAATTAGACCCACTTCTGATTTTCTGCAGACTCTGGTACTCAAAGAATTAGGTTCGTCTTCCCCTAAACCCCTAAAGTAAGCAAGATATGGAATAGCTCCAGAATGAGAGGTAGCTCTTTGTGTTAAAACACACGTATTTCCTTGAATATGCTTGTTTTTTTAGATAATTTCACAAAGATGGAATGCAGAATTTCACATTATATAAAAGATTTTATGAAGCAAACACAACTGAAAAGCTTTTGTCAATTGAAAGGAATAGAAAGCTATTCTCTGTGGAGGAGAAGCTTTTACAGGATAAGAAAAGATTTTACAACACAATCCAAAGCCAAACAACATCCATTCCACTGCAAGTCTGTCCTCCCAAGTGTTTTGAAAAGCTGTACAAACCTAAAAATAAGTTTAGTTTAGTACAGAGTAACCTTGGCATAAAAGCTTCAGAACCTGAGTTTAGAATCAGAATATCTCCACTGCTTTAATCACCTTTTAAACAAAATCTGTCAAAAGTAAAATTTGCAAAGAATTTTCCTCTGGAATTCTCCACTAAAAACAAAAACAAACAAACAAGCAAACAAACAAACAAACAAACAAAACCCACCAAAAAAAAAAAAAAACAACAAAACCCTGTTTTCTAATTTAAATAATTTGGTTAAAGAATTTTAAAAAATCAAGAATTCTAGACAACTGAAACTGGTAAACTTCATACAGCTTTGTCTGTGAAGGTCTATTTGCCTCATTTTCCTAGAGCATCATAGTGTTTTCTTTAAGATTTGTTAAGCAGTTCATCTGCAAAATACTCAAAATAGTGAATCACACCAATATAGCGTAAGGAGTGAATTAAGACATAGCAGGACTAATTCAAAAGGAATTATAATACTCAGTTTGATAACTACTAAAATTTCAAACAAATGGGTAAAGTTGAAGGTGGTTTTTCTTTTGCTGTGCCTTCACACACACACTTAGTCCTGACCTTCTACTGTAACCTCTTCACAACCTTCTACTGTAACCAGCTTCACAAGTCTCTTCTTTCTCCACTCCCACTCCGTCCCCTTGCAGACAAGACCCAAATTGTCCTCCCCTGTGGGACCCCCAGTTTGTTTGGTGACTGTGTGGGAGCATCAGTGCCACAGGCAGTGTCTGTACATGCCAAAGCCGGGTCAGGCTGAGAAGGATGTCTGTCCTGAGAGGGCACCCAAGAGGACAAATGTATTTACTGAACAAAATCTTCCTCCTTAATCTGTGCTTGCACAATGGGCTGTGCAGGGAGGACTCTCCATACCAGCCTTTCAGTGAACACAGCCCTTCTTCCAAATAAGATTACGAGGCAGAGCCACCACCCTTGCGTCTGAGCACTACCATGCCACCTTGGCAGTCCATGCACGTGCCAATCCATGTGCATGGCAGCCAGTGTACAGGCCAGGGTGTATCATTAAAGGCCTTTTCTGCATGGAAGCTGGAGAAAATGGCTCAGGACTACACCCCTTGGCTCTCTTGGGCCAGAGACCAGGAAGGCAAACAACTCCACATACTTACCAAACACGAGCAGAGGTCCCACAGGGGAAATGCATAGAAACAGTTTTTAAAAATAGTTTGCAAAGTCTTTTTCCACTTATTTATTTATATCCTGAATTACACAGGCTGAAGATGGAAAGACAGAAGTGTCATTAGGGAGTGACTAGAGACAAATAAATATTCTGCATTAGAAAGCAAACAAGACAAAACAAGGTGCTTTTTGCTCTGTGAATATTCCCTCTAGGTCTCATTAACTGTCAGAAATTAGGCAAAGTTCTAAACATTTTCTACTGTGGCTCTTGCTGCTGGGAACATTCATATTGATGTCACCATTTCAGAAGCGATTCAGAGCAACTTGAAAGCAGAAGTCAAACTTTCTACTGACAGTAATATCATTGGCTGTCATTTTACATTAAAATTTTGTTCCCTGTGTTGCAGCAGTGCTGTTTGTGTGACCTTCCTGGTACCGAAATGTCAGAAAAAAAAGCCCAGGCATAGCTTTTATGTTTGTTTTTGTGAGTTTTTATTGTGACCTTGCTTGCTCTGGGAAGAAATGGACCAAAAGTTGCCCTTTGTTGTTACTGCTCTTTAAACTCTGTCTCTGCTTACAGCTTCAGGAACCCCTAGGTAGACAGTTTTTAGGACTGTGCCATGCTCTTTTTCAGTGCAGCTCTTCTAACACTGGGATAAAAGGAAAGTTATGCCAGAACACCTCTTTTACTTCCTATTCTGTGCCTCTGAGGCACAGATACTCAAAAGCACATCAGTGGCTAATGCAGCCCCAATAGATACCCTGGCTGTCCCAGGAGGTGCCCAAACATCTTTTTAAAATCCGAAAGAATTATAGAGGGGAAACCTACATGGGTCAAGCTGAACATAACTATGACTGCAGGAATCTATCCTCTGAATTCACTCACCCTGTGCTTACAAAATGAATATGCTTAATAAAATTAATTAATAAAATTAAGGGTCTACTAGCCCAGCTAGGAAAAAGCTCAAAAACTGTCTTGTTTATGGCTGGCATTTAGCTCTTCTGCTTCTCAATGTACCTGGAATTACTACTCCATATGAAAGCTGATCACAAATAGTTTTCATAAGTTAAAACAGAATAGCAGAAAGAAGAACAAGAATCTAGGGCAGAGTCACTGCAGATAAAATGAAACCAATTAGGTCAGTTGATGATTTGCCATTTCTCTTGCAAAAAGCATGAATATTAATGATCTACACATTTTTAAGAGGAAATGAAATGCATACACTGAATTACCTGAATTAATATAACATTTCTGCTAAATCATCTGTTATATGCAATATAAAAAAATTATGTCTCTGATAAGTATATTGAAATCTATAAATGAATTTTCACCACATTGCTCAAAGAACCTATTAAACAGGGAAAAAGCTAAATCTAGAAAGGTCTGCTCTACTCTTGATGTGGGCATCATGGTCTCACCAATCCATTAGAGAACAGTGTCCTGCTGTTAGGTTGGCTTCATTTAGGAGTTACTGTCACACATCATATTGTCAAGATTCATAATACTTCTGTAAAAGAACAGTTTAATAAAATTTGGGTAATCAGCTTTTACCCTGAGAGAGGGTATCTGAGTACAGCTGCAATGAGCAGTTTAGAGCAAATGCCAAATGAAACTCAAAACTTCACCCACAATCTCCATTAGCTGCCAAGGCATTGATCTTGTGTTTTTCTGTTTGCAGCAATGAACAACAGAGCAGCAAGAATTATCTGCTCTAAAAGAAGTCTGCAGACTAATTTTCTTTTTGGAATCTGAGCCAGAGATTTATAAAGCCCCATTCCTGCATGCCTTTATAAATACTAGAGCTTTATAAGTCCTGTAAATTGCATTCTAAAAGAGGTTGGAGTGATTTCTTTTAGAATGAAGCATAATCAGATGTGTCAGATGTTCTATCAGCATTTTCTTCAGCACAATGTAAACAGGTATGAAAAAAATCCTTGGGCTAGCAGTTCAAAGCACAATGAATTACTGAAAATTAAAACATAAATTTAATTTAGTCACTCTTCTGCATCAGCTACTAAATAGAAGAAGACCTTTGGATGAAGTGAAAAATCCCATGTTGTGGCTGAAAGAAATCCATACAAGTTTACCTACATATAAGTTATGCAAAATGGAATTGAATTTTCTTATCAACCAGCCTTAAATATACCAAACATATGGCATTTAAGATACCATTACCTGTGTGGGAGGCACATGTTGATCACCTGGCCACATAATGTTTCCATTATGGCAACACTGCTCCTTCATTCTCACTACATGTAGGCTCATGAAAAAGATTGTTCATATATTCTTTCTAATCCATTGGGTAATATGAGAGAGTATATAACTTAAAATATAACTGTGAACATATAAATTAAAATAGCAAAGATGCAAGGCTTTGCGGTTTTCTTGGGGGTGGTGCTGGAAATTGCTATAATGAAATCTAGAGGTAGGAAAATGGAAATGCATGTTGTATTGCTTCCCCTCAGTGACAGGGTGTTGGAAGAAAAAGTCAATCCTGCCATATACAATGTATTATTTATACACTGTCAGACTAGTATGTAGTTCTAGCAGTGCAAAAGTAACCTGGGTAGAAATAGAAATCAGTAGCATGCAGACACACGAATATGAAGGTGGACATAAATAGCACTAATTTAGATGTGTTACAGCAAAATTGTAATTTTTTTAGCATATCTGCAGGGCTGCAACCCACATCATCAAGCAGTGCAAAACAGGAGACATTGTAGAGAATGTGACAGCAGTTGTGCCTGACCCTTTGTATAGGATGGCCCCTGAGGGGTGTTCTCCATCACACATTAAACCAGAGTACAGCACAATGTGTAACCATAATGCATGAACTTTTGTTTCCATTTAGAAATGCCCACACCATTGGGCCAGAATGGTCCTCAGAATTTCCTACTCTTTTTCCTTCTTTCTTTAAGGTTCACTTATCACACAGCTCTTTTTGGCATCCATTTTGCACACACCAGTAGGACAGTGTATCATTGCATATGCTGCCTCCAGAGAAAGAAGATGGTAGAAATAATTACTTCAGCAGGATCAAATTTTCCTTATCTGGATAACCAATATCAAAGCAAGTTGGCAGAAGTGAAAGCAGATATAGCAGAAGGAATGACCCAGTATGTAAGACTGGTCCTTATTCAGTAGCTAGCCACACAGTCCTCTCAATGCATTCATCCCCATCTTTGTGCTGGCAGCTGGAAAAAAAGAAGGAGGCTGCTCTTAAAACACTTGTGCAGGTGGATGCATGATCAATGGCACAGTCTAGTACTCAACATGTAATATTTATGTATTGACTACATATGGAATGACTTTACTAGAAGTCCAGCATGATCCAGAGAGAGAAGACCTCAGGTTACCAAACACTAAATTGTGGTGAGCCTTGTTTTGAGCTTCTCTCTGCATTAAGTGGAGAGAGGGAGAGATCAAAAAGGTTGTTTTCAGAGGACAATATGCATGGTTTCAAATGAGAATATAGGATGACTCACTAGAGGCATTTAGATCTCCTCAAACTCTGTACAGTGCACATAAGAAGATACTCTTCAGTCCTAGGTTAAATTAATCTATACATGATAAATCTAATCCTAACTCTTGTTAATGTCTGCAAGATCCCTTTCAAATTGTCTGTAGCTAAGCAACAAAGAGCCAAAGATCTCTTTCATCCTCTTGTAGATTGGATGGAAAACCATCCTTCAGGAAAATCTCCAGGAAAACCTGGACAGGATAAAGAAATGGACTGACTGGCATCTTATGAAGTTCCACAGAACCAAATGCAAGGTCTGGCACGTGGGGCAGAACAACCCCTGCACTTTTGCAGGCTGGGGGCCAGCTGTCTGGGGAGCAGCTCTGCACAGAAGCTGACAAGGGAATTAGACTTGATGACCTTCAGAGGTCCCTTATAAACCAAAATATTTGGTGATTCTGTGTTTCTGTGAAAAATCCTGTACACAGGAATACTAGAGGAGCATAGGGAAAACTTCCAGCTACTAAGCAAGGCAAATGATGGAAACACAATTCTGTCAGGTCTGAAAAGGGTTGGAGAGGGAATGCAAAAGTGCAAGTGTTCTACATAACAGAGAAACACGAGATTTTGTGTAAAACATTGGAGACAATACAGACAAATGAAAAAGAAAAATTGCCTTTAACTTAAGAAAACACACAATATTTTGTCAAAATTTTCTTCAGCTACTGTCCTAGAACTGGACACCAATTTTCCCATATTTTAAAAATGAAATAAAATAAAATTGAAAAACAATTTGTAGAAATTGAACTTTCATGAAAACCAATGAGTAGAAATACTTATAAAATGGAAACAAGCTAAAATTGTGAATGAAAGAGAAATAGAAACCTAAGATATGAGAAATAAACCCAAAAATATTTCTAGCCATAAATAAAAAAAATCAGTTCTTATCAAAAATTGGTTAATGTGCCCTTTTTGATATGCATGTCTTCTTTTAAAGAAAACCTGTTTACAAAGGGCCTGGAATTAATGACATTATATTGTTTTGTACAACAGCAGAACTGAGTTCTGCAGCTTTCAGCTAGCCACACATTTTTGGCAACGCAAACCTCTAAAAAATTAGTTTACTAACATATAGCTGTCATTTCTCCCAAAGACATCTTTCAGTAAACAAAAAGCAGACAGACATACTAATATTTATTAAGTGGCAGCAGCATGAATTTGACAGCCCTTTATTATACTGCTGTGGCAAAATCTATTCTGTCATCTAGCTTGAAAAAACATTATATTGAAAGACAGTATTCCATTTCCTTTCAGATGAAAGATGAAATGGTTCTTTTTAACACCTTTTTGTACTCTAACATGAAGCAGGTCATGATTTGCCTGCACACTTCTGAACCAGGATAAATACCTAATTATATATAGTCATTATTTTAGAGTACAATATCTAATAGAACAGATGTGACTCCTGTAGTATCTGCAGGTGAGAGTGGCCTGCAGCTGTTACAGAAGCTAAATGCCAAATTTATACATTATTCTAGAATATTCAGCAATATTCCAGAATGTTCATCCTTTAGGAACACTTGAAACCCCCTGCCTCTCCCTTCAGAAGTTCAGTCTTTTGCAAAAAATCAAACTAAAAGACAGGGTTGGAGACAGCTACCATAAAAGTGGC
This sequence comes from Lonchura striata, assembly GCF_050655825.1. Lineage (NCBI taxonomy): Eukaryota > Metazoa > Chordata > Aves > Passeriformes > Estrildidae > Lonchura > Lonchura striata. The sequence goes on along the minus strand of NC_140703.1, from coordinate 91,218,599 downwards.
CTGGTACTTAGTGACCCTTTAGTAATTGCACAGCACATTGGCCAGAGATACCAGAAGTGAAAAAGCAATCATTTCAAACTAAAATGATGCAAATGAAAACAGTAGAAAGCTGAAACACTGGAAGAGTTTACCAAAGCAGTAATAAAAATAACCCAAATTTTCTGTTGTTAATACTCTCCATTCTGCCATCATTATAAACCACTCTGGTTTATATACATTTTTTATGTTTTCCTGGTGGAATAGGAAGTTAAGCTAGAAAACACAGAAAAGATGCCTGCCCAGAAATGTACCATTGTAGTTTGGATCAATACTGCTTCCATTCAATCTCTGAATGGTAATTAAAATGCAGTGGTTTTAGAAAGCTCTGATGCATTAAATTCTCTTGGTTGGAAGTGTTTTGTTAGTGGGATTACATTACAAGCTTTCCATTTGGTTCTGCAGAACCAAGCTTCTGCATCTTTCAGCAACCCTTGCTTATGTAAATATCTCTTTGTTCTATGATTTGTTTGAGTAGAAGTATTAAAACTTTTAATAATTCTTCCTCTCTGAAATGTCTGGGTACAGCCTGAAGATTTTGGTACAGCTGGCAAAATGGAAAACCTGAAAACATTCAATGCTTTAGCCATTCTGAAGAATATAAGTTGCAACAGGTAAAACTGGCTGAAACAGCAAGAAAATAACAATCTAATTCAAACATCATCGATTTCCTTAGGCCCACAATAGCCCTATGTTTTTGTCTACAATGCCAAGTTTTTCTCTTGTGAGGTTGCTGTTGTTTTTAAAATTCCTTTTTGACTGGGTCACCAGAATGTTGTTATGGTTACTAACATATTGCATTTGGAGAGCCTCATCATGAGAAGTAGCTTTTCCTGTCATATGTGGAAGGACCATGCAGACATGGGGAAAATTTTTAAATTGCAGTGGATTGTAAATATAAGTGCAGCACTCTAGCACCTAAGGACAATGACAACAAGGGGAAAAAGTGGAATTAATCTGATATAGAATAGGTGCTGTTGTATTTCCAGAGTTACTCTGGACATTTGGGGAACTATAAATGAGTAGACACAATAATTATAAATTCTAAGACAGTTTTTCCTTAACTGTAAAATAGACTTAAAAAACCATCAAGAAATTCATCCAGTATCCTAGTGAGCCAGTGAACACACACACAAAAAAAACCAAACTACCTCTGAAAATGTTTGATTCACTTGCTAATAAGACTGTCATACTTTTCAGAAAAACTTAACTGCTATTTTAGTGACATTTATCAGGATGAGCTATATGCTCAGCTGAGATCAGTGGGGCACCATTTATGCTCAAAGACTTGAACCACTTTCTTTCTGATAATAATGGAAATATCAAACATTGGGACTCCTACTGTAGCAAGCCTTACTGTAAATAGTGTGTATGCCAGCTGAGGAGCATTACGTAGCAGCCTAAGCTACCTTAATTATGCAAAATGCAGTGCTGGGTACTGTGAGCTGAAAGTAAGAAAATCCTGATTACATAGGTCTTCATAAGAGCTGATGATGCTATCTCTTGTGAAACAAGCTTTCTATAAATCTTGCTCCTCACAAAGTGTGCTGTTTAGACCATGAAATCTTAACTGTTCTCATTATTTGCACTAGACAGTTCATTGCTCTGTGTTATTACCCTAACAGCCATTCAAGGCAGAAATGACACAGGTGCTTTACTCTATTATGATATTACTATTTCAGATGGCAAAATCAATCATTCACGTGTATTCTGGGTGACTTCAATGTATTGACCTAGATAGGAATTCTGAGAATGCATTCAAAAGCTAAGTTGAAAATAGATTTTGATGGTATGTTGCTGTTTACTTTTCCCAGTTTTGAGGATGCTGTGCAAATTACTTTATTATAAAACATAAGCAACCTTAAATACTCAAGCAAGGTTTAAGTTTTGCCCTACAGATATTAAACTGATCCATTTGAAAAAGTAAATTACAAATTTTCATTAGAAGAAAACCAAAACTTTAGCCAGAATTCACTCTGGCACTTCTTATGCAACAGATTTTCATGAGCTATATTTGAAGAACTTCAATGCAGTGTGAATTACTATATATACCAGGCAGGTTTTGGTGGCTAATGCTGAAGGGTGAACAGTATCTTGGGAATACAACCATGGAATCATAGATTGACTCATAGAATCACAGAACAGTTTGGGTTGGAAAGGACCTTACTGATCACCTAGCTCCAGCCCTCCAACCCATCTTCATGGCCCTTCTCTGGATTTTCTCCAACAAGCCCACATCCTTCTTATATTGGAGGTCCCAGATCTGGACCCAGCACTCTAAGTGGGATCTCACAGGAAGGAACAGAAATGTAAAATTCTCTCCCTCGACCTGCTGGCCATGTTGCTTTTGATACCACCCAGGACAAGTTTGGCTTTCTGGGCTGTGAGCCCAGAATAGCTGGTACAGGGCTTTCAGTCCCCATCCTCACTGTCACCCTCTGTCTGAAGAGCATCTGCTGCTTTTCACCTACTCTGCATTTTTATACAAAATATGCAAATTTTGGTCCAAGTCTGACACAAAATTTCTTCCTCCTGTCCAGCCACTTGGATCTGTGTTCTCTCTGTTGGAAAAAAGGGACAGGATAGGAAATGAACCGTACCATGCTGATCCTTGGGATTCCCTGAAAGAAGGGTTTTGACTTATGTTTGTGAATGAAATAATACAGATTTCTTCCTATTGCTCATAAAACAATTTTAGTTAGGATACCAGCATGAACAGTGAATTTGGGAGAATTAAGGAGTGCAAAAGTCTCATCTAATAAAATACAACAATGTACAGTAGAACACCAGAGCACTAATACTGGAGATGCTTAGTGAAGTGAAAGAATAAATCTCATAACCACAATCAGAAACAATCTATTTCTGGTCTTGTAGAAAATGATCTCTTCTCTTCTCCCTTTGGATCCTTGTCTAGCAGTAGATAGCAAAGTCTTCAAAACACGATATCATACAGAAATCATGCAAAAATTATAGCTCCAGTGAAACACAGGAATTTAAACAATACTAAACTATGTGAAATTAATCAAATGGAAGACAAATTAAAATTATTTTTTTCAGAACACTGATGCATTCATGCATTTCTTTCCTGACTGATGCTGAGAAATGTTAAATTGCAAATTTTATTTGTTTTCACATTTAGATCTGTTTATGGCTTCACCATACATATAGGTTTTCCCAGGGAGAGAAAAATATTGTAAATGCACCTTTAAATAGTTTAAAATTTATATTGTAAGCATATATAAAACCAAAACAGATTGCTGTGAGGTGGCATGCCTTATTGCATTAGAGGGTTAGAATTCTGTAACAAAGGCCATGGGGGCAGAGCTCTGTTCCTTGTAGGCTCCTGGGGGAGCCTGTGGGCACTGGGTTTGGTACTCAGTGATCAAGTCTCAGCAAGAACAGGAGCAAAAAAAAACAAAACCACAATCACATATACAATGAGATAAACTGTAAGATCTTTAGGCAGGTAAACTTCTACCTGAAAGTCCCTTCAGAGTGGGTCCCTTCAGTGCCATGTCAGACTTGCACTGCTGTACATGAATGAAGATTAATGTTTCTGCACTGTTTTTTTCCCCCTACTGCTGCCCTGGGTAATAGCTTGTAATCAACTGTTTAAACTACAAAAGGGACAGTTTGTACTGTGGTTGTACAAGCAAAAAAAGCTTGCAGAGTCATGTTGTGTATTTGGTGCTCCCTTTAAGGGGTAGTTTTACTCTCCATTAAACACCAGAAGTTCCTCTAGTAGGGGTGAGGAAGCAGGGAATAAATTAAGAGAAAGGGACACAGGAAGTTGAGCTACCTCAGTTCTATTGTGCTCAGAATTCCTTGATCTTCACGTGTTCATTGGCAGATGGTCTTAGCAGACAGTTTTCATCCTCAATGAGATGACTGTGACACCTATGCCTTTGAAGAACTAATTAGAACTCCCATCACAGAAAAATACCTTTTCCTGTGTCCCTTCAGAAACCGAATGATGAAGGCTGCCTTTAGACCATGTCCCCTGCTTTCTTCTCCAAACCATCTTGAAGCTGCTATGTTATCCAGAAATTACAAGTTAAAGTGAAGGAAAAGCCATCACAGCACAAGTCAAATCAAGACTATCTACTCCTCTTAACTGATTTCTGACACAGAGAAACAAAGTTATGTGCAATCTGGGAGATGAGAGGCTATGTTTCTGTCAGGCTGTGTTGCCAAAGTCTGTCTAGAATTGTTGATTTCCTGTGAAAACTTGAACCTCTAGTACGAAAATTATTCCAGCTTCACATTGTATTTGTGTACTTATCTTTTTACACTGTTTATTCAATCACTCACTAGTTTTATGCAGAGCACAGTTTGTAGAAGAAGACTCACTCTAATCCTCCCTTATCCTCTATCATGGTCTAGACCCTCTGGGATTTCCTCAAAATACTATTCGCCAAATGTGTTATGTGCCATCTCACAAACAGTAATTCTCTTTCCTTGTGCAGTAGAAATGCTCTTAGCACAGCCCTTAGAAGTAATATCCTTTTAAAATGTTTATCACTGGCACACCACGACCCTTTATTCACTGCACCTTTGTTGCTGCTCATCACTGGCAGAAAGACTACACTCCAGGAGCAAATAGATATTTCACTGTGAGGCAGCAGGGAGAGATTTATTTATTGCTAGTTTCTATGACAGGTCTCACTGCCTAACACACCATTCCTGGCCATCTGAGAGGCACTTGTATTTTTGATTTTGCAATTCCTCTGTTTTACAAAATCTCTGCCTCCCTTGGAAATAGAGTTATTAATGAAACAAACTCATTCCAGTCTGCTTATAAACACAGCTGAGCAGCCTTCCCAACAATGCCAGGAACATCTGTCCCTTCCAGTTGTATAGCAGGTCTTACAAACCCCAGTGAATCCCCACTCAAAACCATGGGAATTACTTATTTTCCCTTTCACCTATCATTCCCAGGCAGCAATTCCTTATCTGCAAGTACCAAATCTGTACAGAAGACACTGAAAGGCAAAGGGGACAGGATCAGTATGGGAAATGCCATACACTGCCTAAAAAGAAATTAGAAATGACATGCTCATCTTTATGGTAACTGACTTGGTCCCCTGCTCATTGGAAAGAAATTAAATCACCCCTCTTCCTTGTTTTCCCTCTCACTTGTCTGCCCTTTTGACTCAGGTGCCATTACCTTTGGTAGAGGAAAGCACTCAAATAAGCCACTCCACCTCCTCTCCCCTTTCTTTTCCCTCACCCCACCATGACAGAAAGGCCATTCCAACCAGGGCCTGAGAGAGAGAAGGAGTTAATTTGCTTATTCTTCTAGCTCTGTTAAATGAAATATGTGTGCTGATACTTGCTGCCAAACACATATTCCAAAATTATTTTTGCTACAGTTAATTTATAGCTACCAGATAAAGCATTCATTTGATTATGGTGTAGTAATGGGGAATAGGAGTGGAGGGGGAAGTGTATATATGGGTATATTTGTGGGTTTTACACGTTTATAAATACATACAACGTGTAAATTAACCATATTGTTCAATTTAGTAATTGAATTGAATTTTTCCCATTAAAAATAAATTAAAAAGAGAATTTATAAGATTAGAACACAGAAAACAATTGAGAGTGGTAACAATTCGGAATAATAGCTAAACCTTTTGCATATCTTGAAAATACTGAAAATAGAGAGAACATTTCATTGTTTTCAGTTAAAACTAGCTCAAGCTCAGCAATCACTTGCACTACAAGAAGAGTGGCAGTAATATTTATTTTAAAATCTTCCTTTGAACAAAAAAATAGATTAAGATGTAGATTTAGACTCATTCAAGGAGCAAAGATATAAATAGCAAAAGCCAGAGGTGACATGATGAAAATAAAATACAAAATATATCAAAATTCTGCTTTTTGTAATATAATATAAAAATGATGTGCTAACCAATGAAATTATCATTTCATTTTTTCCTGAAATCTTTTCCTACTCCGATTGCCCATTTGTTTTTTTTAAGCTACTACTTCAAACACATTAAATTATATGATTGCATTTGTAGCACATGTAGTAATGCAATTGGCATTAAAGGGAAAATCATGTTCAGAACAAAAGCTTTAATTAGATCTAAATATAGAATTATAGTGCCACTAGTCATTTCAAAAGGCTTTTGAATCATCAAAGGTTAATTGTCAAGATAACACTGGTGTGATTAAAGGGAATAAATATGTCACCTCAATTTGGCTCAGCATTAATGCACTAAGTAAATCCTAAATTACTGCTCTCCCTCTAAATCAGACTACTGAAAGTAGATTCTTAAAAAAACTTTGAAATTATCTGCTTCCATCCCAGGGATAATTGTTCTAGATAATTGGAATGTTATATATCTGAATGAGCTGTCAATATATGAAGGTATTGCACTGATTTAGCAAAGCAATTGCTAGACTGGGAAATCCCATGGGATTTGAGCACCTTCTGAGCCATTTTGCTTATATTAATTTTTTAAAAATTAAAAAAATAGGAAAACAAAGAGGCATGTAAGAGATGAAAGTTAAATGAAATTAAAATATTTCATAGGAAGTGAGGAATCAGAGGCAACATCAAGTCTAGCAAGTATTTGGGTGTGAAGTGGGTCAGCAGGAAAGCAGTCAGTGTTTGTCTTTTATACCCATATAAAATGGTACGGAACTTTTACCTTCATCCACTCCTCTGGATGCAGACTGAAGTTGTCCAAAGGACCATGATTGATTTAGACCTTTAGGTCTCTTTGGGGTTGGGGTGCACTTGATCCACAACAGGAGCACTAAAATGATTCTTTAATATTTATCAAAAGAATATTGAGTTTGAAAACATCCAACTGCTCTACAACTGAAAGCAGCCAACACGCAGCTAGAGATAATTAGAGGAATTCACTACTTGGCTTTAGCTGTGTATCAAAGGAAAGTTTGATGAATGAAAGTAATGTAGATAAAGATACAGATCCCCATAATCTGCTTCATCAAATGGCAAGCAATGTTTTCTATGACCTGCTTGTATTTACATCAGGAGAATTAGTATGAAACCATTAGAACAATAGAGATTGAAGCATAACTTTTAGACATGCGCATTAGTTCTTTTTCATATTTGGTAAGCATGTGAAATATTAATGAAAATATAAAGCTTTAGAGGAGAGAAGGGGATTGTGGAAATGAATCCATCTATTTCAATTAAAAATCACAATAAAACTAATACAACTTCATGATTTCCTACTTAATTTTGGACAGACAGAAAATCATATATAAATCTTACTAGATAAAAGCTCAACTAATCAGAATATTTTTTTAAAAGCAAAATAGAGAGACAGAAATTGCACAATTCTTCAGGCATTCTTCTCCATTTTGAAAAGCTTTAGTGGTTACTCATTGTGCCTGTCAGAATTTTTGTCAGTCACATTAAAAAATAAATAAATCACTTTTCTGCCATATGAGAACTTTTTCTAGGCTGAACTTCTTGTCTCAACAATGTGTCCTCACCTTGGAAATGAAATCCAAACTGTAGTCCACTCTTTCTGTTACTAATTCTACAAAGTACATTCTTGTTTAACTTCTTCTGGGACACTTCTGGAGCTATGCAGTACATTATTAATATAACAAATGAATAAAATAAAAATTCTCAAATTACAAGTAGAGCTTGCAGAATTTCAGTTTCTCTGGTGGAGACAGCCAGTCAAAGTCCACATTCATGTGCTTCTTGTTCTTTTGGTATGAGTTTGGGATCAGAGTGTATTGTTGCCCTTTGTTTTCAATATATGACTTTTTGGCCTTCTTATGTTATATAGCAAATCCATTAATTTTGGTTTTAACAGTACTGGATTTAAATACATACATACCTGATTTTATAGCTTCTACTTCAATTTGAGTAATCAGTTAAGCCCAACTAGAGTTTAAAATAAGTATTTAAACTTTCTTCACCATTATCTGCAAAGCCTCAGAATAAAATTGCTTTGTAAGTAGTGAATTTAACACTGCCTGGAAAAAGGAACAGAATGGGAAAGATGCCTCAGGAAGTGGAACCAATTATTTTCTGTTCCTTTTCTGATTCAGCATGGCCAAATATGCTGAGCAACTGATGACAAATCGAATAAGGTCACGGGGAAAAGATAGAAAATGGAAAATAATGACTAATCAGCAAGTCTATGCTTCAAGATATAATTTTTTTTCTTATGACCTACCATGTGAAAAAATCAGTGTTATGATTTTTTCAATCTTATTCTTGGTCAACATGTTCTCCAATGATTTATTTACAAATGCAAGACAACCTTCCAGTTTAGCTAATGGGCTACACAATGAGTCAGCATTGCTTACCATCACAGTCATATTAAGAGCATGGAAGCAGGGAGGATGCCATTCTATGAAGCATTAAAAATCAGTGCCCTATTCATCATAGATGCTTTCTGCTGACTAAGACAACTCTTTAAATTCTGAGCAAAGCCAGTTTTTAAAATTTTCAATTCAAAGTTTTAAAAACCATGAACAACAGTGAATCACATTTTTCTCCCTGAAGAAAATCCTGAAAGTAAAAAATCATTTATTTTTTTGAGAAATCAAACATTTCAGTAATCAAAAGGAACTTGTTTAAGAACTCCTATCATAAAGCCTCATGAGAATTCATTGTCTCAAGCGTCCTTGTTTTCCTTAGGTCAAAATCCCAAACACTTGGTGCAGCCTCAGATGGTTTATTGAGAAGGACAACCAGAAAACACAGCTGGGGCTTTATTTGAATCAAGGAATCTCATCTATACAGAAAAGCATGCCATGAGAAATCTAACAACAGTTCCTGTGAGTACCTCTGAAACAGAGATTTTTTAAATGTACTTTTCAATTTCTGAATTTTTGTTTAATCATTCCATAAGTAAAAAGGCCTAAAAATATTGGCATGAAATGATAGAAAACAAAGTTAAATGTTCTGAAGGATTCATTGAGTTCACAGTGTCAAGTAGACACAAATGAATTTCAGAGAAGTTAATCTACCATCGTTTCAACTTTTAGTGGTGCAGTTTCACAACAGAATTTAAAAGACACAAAGAGCAAATGAACAATGTGTATGTTCTGCAGCACAAGAACCATTTTCCTTGACAAATATTTCATTCTCTGCTGTTGTGAATGCAATATCTTAAATTCTGGTAAATTACAGAGCCTGCTGCAAGATATTTTGACACATCTACTACATTTTCTGCCAGTAATGGCTGGAAAGGAGAAGACATCTGCTGAGGGAAATGCCTCAGGGTAGAGAAGAGATGATGGGCAATCTGTAAAAGGATGGGGCCGCTGAATGTTTCAATGTTATCTTCTCCATTATTTTTCACTGACTTTGTCCACTTCATTGATGTTATAGTTTGAAAAGTTTTGAGAAATACAGAGCTGCAATCTGTGAACAAGATATAGGCTTCCTTGTTACAGTAAACTTTGTTAAAAAATAACCTTTTTTCACTTTTTAAAGAAACAGCTAACACCTCTTGTAGAGAACTTGTAATATCAAAATAATTGCTGTGTGACAGCCAATTCTGAAAAATATAAGACCTACTCAAGTCCCACCCAGCAATGAGTTGTTCTCCAGTCTGTAATGACTAGACCAAGTCAGTAAATAAGAAATAATTGCCAAACTGCAATATATACAACAGCTGTCTATGTTTTAGATGTCTGTGAAAGAGGGCTCAGGGAAGGGCAGAGGGCAGAGAAGAGTCATGATGCAGTAAATAATTTTTTTCCATGGTCTTGGTGATCTCTGTGTTTAACTTGCTGGGTATCTCAGCAACTTCTAAGCAAGTGAATATTCCTAATTTGCCCATAAAACAGAGTATGGAGAGAGGACCCAGTTTTCAATTCTTTCTCTGCAGCAAAAATCAAATCTGTTTAAATGAGAACAATTCCTTGTCTCTGAAATTCTTGCCACTATAGACTTTTAGGTTCTCATATTTTTGCTTCTTCTTTCCAAAACTGTAATTCCACAAGATGCTGTGAGTTCAGCTGCGCTGTCCTAGTGCAACTGATTTCCTGCTGATGGAATCACTGCCATTCCTGAAGTTTCTGAATCAACCCTTCTTCCCCAAAAAGCAGTCGTCATGGAAAGCAGTTGGTTTAAGGGAAACATTGTCTTTCCTGAAGTAAATTGGTGAAGAAATAAAGAGTGTTTTGAAGAATCAAGCATACTGGAGACAGTTTTCCCCTTCCATTGAAGGAATGGAACTACTTCAGCAATTCCATATAGAGTTCACAGTCCCCATTATGTGCTCAGCAAATAAGTCCCAAAAATGTAAGGGAGGGCAAGTGTGTAGGTGAAACCCAAAGGTTCCTTCCAACCCACTTTGTCATACTACCCTGACAGCAATCCAGCATTCTCCATAGCATAGTAGACCTGATATTTTCATGGCCTTTAGCAGATTGTTCTTCCCTATTTTATTTTCATCAGAACTGTCAGTGCTGCCATTAACATTACTTCAGAAATAGCTGCTATTCTGAAATTCTCATCTGTTCTTATGTCAGAACTCTAGAAGGCTTCAGAAACTCTCAGCAGAGATGTCATTATCAAACCAGCAGCATCACAGTCGCAACAGGAACCAACATGCTCAATTAGTTTTAATGTACTGCATTTCTGTTCCTAATTTAATAGCCTTGCAACCTTTCCTGCAGCATCTGTTAGCTGCAGCAAGGTCCTCAACTCTTTCATTAGTGCTGAACAGCAGAAAGAACTGGCAACATGCAGAGTTTCCTCAGAACACCCAGATTTCCTGGGTGTCACTAATGTTATTAGTACAGATAGCACTTCTTTCCTACAGAATCACTCTGCCCTTTGGTGGAGTTGGAACTGGGTTAGTAACTGATAATTCTTCAAACTACACTAATTACAAAGATGGGAAATTCAGTGAAGGAAGAGCTACAGCAAAAAAGTGTTTTAAAAGCATGGGGAGTTTAATAATATGAACTGTCACAATATGACATGAAATAACTCATGCACTCACAATCTGAAATTAGGAAAAGAGTAAAAGGAAGTAATTTTATTTCTGACTTTGCAATATATAGGATTCTAAAAGTGACCATAGATTGGAGGATGAAATTGCCACCTCTCCAACCACACTGGTTAAACCAACAGTCCATCAATTCTCTCCTCCCACAAAGAACAATGCAAAACAATCGTTATTTACATGACCATGCCTGAGAACTCCGGTAGAAATATGTAAGCATCAGAAGACATAGAAAACTTTTAAAGGAACTTTAAAACTTTTAATAGAACAGGGCAACAATGAACCTTACCTTTTCAGCAACAGGGGGAAAATAAGTCAGAGAAATATGTAAAAGTGTCAAAGGTGCTGGTAGTAGCCACTTCTAACTAGCACTGTTAGAATTCAGTTGCCCATAAGGAATTCATGAAAGAAGTGCAAAACTAAACTAGTTAGTTCAATTAAAGCATCTAAAGCAGTAGGATAGACAGGATAATCCAGAAAAAATAGGTATCTTCTCAGAACTAATCAGTCATTTGTCATCTAAACTGTAATGAATTACCATTTATTAATCTAACTGTTCAATATGTAGACATAAAAATATATAGAGAACATAAATCATGGAAATTAGAAGTTCAAAATTCTGATGCATCCATAGGCTTTAAAGAAAATGGAGAGAAATGGCAAGGCTGTGACATGACATATCAAGGAAATCAGGCTCACCAGGTAAAGCAAATGAGATCATTATGCAGACTGAAACACCTCAGTTGTAAAATTTGTTGAGGTTTTATTAGAAATTGTTTATATTAATTTAATTAAACTATTCACAAGAAATGCTGTCTGCATAAATCATTCAACACTTCTGCTCTTTTAAGTAAATCCTGAATAAATCTTTCAGCAAATGCATACGGGTCAAGATTTCTGCTCCTGATATTTCTAACATTAATAAACCCAGTAAACCCAGAAAAAAGTCTCTATAAAGTGCTGCTCATTCTCCAAACATGAGGCTTTTCTTCTTTTATTTTTTTAAAGAGAACTGATAAACTTTGTGGACCCCTTGTAATGAAATAGTAGATACATTCTCACTTGTTGATCAAAAGTCAGACAAATTTGTACCAAGAGCAGAGCACTGAATTATATTTTTTCTCTGTACAGCCACATAGGATGGTATATGACATGCCAAGACTCAGGGCTACATGCCAATTTTTAAGATTAACCTTTCCAAAGCAACAAATATATCAATTTGTTCCAGCCATTTGATAAAAATGTTTTACTTTGTATAGGCCAAGATAAAGCCATGGGGTTTTAAAAATTATATTATTCCCTTAATCTTAAACACATTTAATTTCTGTGACACTGAATAAGCATGAATAAAACAAATACAAACAGTTTTCATCAGGAATCATTCTTATCAGCTATTCCTTGCCATAGGTTAATACTCTGCAAAGTACCTACACAAATAAGGACTTGTGTTTGCAAATACATTCAATGAATATGCAGAGAAACTAAATGTTGATATGACTAGTCCTCCTGTTTCAACCCCTGTATTACCAGGCTTGTGCTGCTTTGCTGTATTTTTCCTGTGTTGTGCATTTTTCGTTTTATTTCTGTTACATCTCAGAGACACCAACAGAGAATACAGATTGCCAGGAGCTGACAGCAATCTTCTGGTAAGATGTGGTATGATACCAGTAAAACACATCAAGAGGGAAAATATACTTACAGTGACATTTTTGTGATTAGTAGCCAAAAAAAGTGGAAAAGAGGCAGGGAAATCAGCTCACTGCATTACAAAGCACGTGCTGGTTGGCAGACTGAATTCCTTAATGACGTTCTTATTAAGTTCTTGCTGCCAAATGCTATTTGCTTTTGCTGTCAGAACTGTCTGCATTTATAATGAATAACTGCTTCGAAGCTACTTACATAAAGCATTGTTTTCATGTCACTGCCACGGATGGCATCTCTAGGCAGATGAGAGCACCTTCTGAATGAGTTCATTGAACAGTACTTTTTAACACATTTGTGCTGGGACAGTGTTTCTATGGACACAGTCACATTGGTCTGGACTACAGCATCCCGAGGATGAAGATCTCCAGACCTAACATACTCTTGATCTGAGTAATCTGATACCATATTTTCACTATGTTTGCAATTACGTTAACTCTACTGTGAAGAAGGCTATCAGAGTAGTTATGAGAGTAGTGGTTGTGGGAAAGCCTTCAGACAAATGTAAATACACAATACACCAATGTCCTAGGGTAATAGAATCCCAGAGGTAGAAGTCTCTTGGCAGATGGGGCAGGGTTGCAATACATGAATGAGCTTGCTGGGTAGTCTTGTAAAATCTTGCCAAAATTACACTGTTTACACAACAAATAAAGCAGAGGAAGATGTCACTTTCCACACTCTGCAGTTCTTACCTTTATGCTTTTACCTTAAATGTTTAATTTCCCCCTGGTCGACACCAGCTCTATCTGCAGAATATACAAACAACACATAATTTAGAATGAATGTCTCACAGCAAAATTTCCACTATGGAGCTGGTTTGCTTGCAGTACTTTGTTACTGTGGTGATGTGATGAGTGTGAATTCTGGATATTGCTGGGAAATTGCCACAGCAAAACTCTTTCTTTGTGAATGATTTTGTGTATAATCTATCCAGTAACTGTAGTGTATAAATGCAATCCAATAACTGTTGATGGATCACTAATATGTCTTTTCCAAATAAAGTCTGACACAGATTGGGCCCTGAGCAGTGAAAGGGTTTTTGAAAACATCTAGGCTTTGAAAAGTAAGCTATACATAGCATGCACTAGGAGTCCTTCTCAGCTTTAAGAAGGTATTACTAGAAGCAAGTTTTTTAACGTGGAACAAAGCATGTAGTGGTAGAAATAATTTAAAGGAGAAAAAACTATAGGAGAAGCCTAAAACCTTCAAAAGGTAAGAAGGTCAATCCTAAAATGCAGTAGTCAAGATCAATGGTGCAAATAGGTGGAAAAAAGCCTTGCAGGCTGATGTAATCTCTAAAGTATTTACTTATCACCAGCTATGTAGTCCACATCTGCCCCCTATCACATTGGCTGCAATGTGATTTTACCACCTTCATGTTAGGTAGTTGTATTCATGTAGTGTAAAGTGTGACTACAAACTGCTCAGAGACACAAAAAGAAAAAAGTTGTGTATGTATCTCTAAGCATCATTGCATAGCATTATAGGACAAACTCTCACATGACTAGATTTGACTTTACTGTTAAGGAGTACAGACTCATTGTTTGGGTAACTCAAATACTGGCCAAACCACATCAAAAGTGAAAATTGGAGTCTAATGCACATGTAAAATTTTGCCTTTTTTAAGTATGTTGGTGAGAGTGTGTATGATTTTTTTTTTTTTTGCCATTTTAGAAAATTCTAGGTGGCATGTATTTCATGCAGTCCAGAATACACCCCTCAGCCTTTTGTAGTAAGTCAAATAGTAACATTACCACCCTGCTGAGAGTATATCTCAGTGGGTGGGTGTTGGGGGAAGACAGAACTTTATTTCTGGCACAATTACAAAGGGAAGAATTGTCAAGTATAGACAAGGTCATAGCATGACTATTCCTTATCCTGCACAAGAGCCCTCTTCACCTCTCAAATGCCTTTTCTTTCTTCAGGCAGGCATTGCACTGTATGACACCCAGGCTACTGCTAAAAAACATGCCTGCTGCCATGAATCTCCCTGTCAGGAAGCAGCAAGGTCTAACTGTGCCATAAGGAAAAGGCAGTGGGAAACCAAGGATGATGAAGCAGCTAGCAGACAGAGGGGCCATGACAGCAAGGATCAAGTCCCACAGTACATGACTGAGGTAACCAGAGAAGCTGTGGTGACAGCACTAAGCTAGACTGAAAGTTCAGATAATGAGACAAGATCATAGGGAAAAAGCGGAATGATCAAGTCATAGAGTCAAACCAAGATGTAAAATCAAAGTCTGGATCAACATTGTCCACATCTGGGGATGGGCTTGACTGTGGTTACAAGGTAGCTCAGGTAAGGACAGGGGCAAGAAACTCAGCTTAAAAGCAAATCTGAAGGAAAGGAATGGGGACCTCTAGGGCATCTTCAATCTCTTCTTCACAAGAGGTCTTCTCAATGAGCCAGCTTGAACACAGACATTACACTCTTGACACCAAGCCCAGGCAGGCAAACTCCCAGGAGGGGAGGGGAATGTGACTTCCACCTTAAACACTGAGTGTGGGTTCTTCAAAGTGGTGATGATCTCTTGAAAGGAATGAGAACAGCGCTCAAGTGGAATTATGTATTTTTAGAATGACTGTAATATACTTTTAGAGAAAATCTTACTGTTTGTTCTGTGGTCAAAAAAGACGTGGCTGTAAGAAAACTTGACAACCATACTATCTGAGGATATTGAATCTCAGAAAAATGGAAAAATAGACTGCCATCTGGTTGTGTTTAAAAGTGGATAGAGACTGTTATATTTTAGGTGACATGCATCCTATTTCTCAGTGACAGATGGTAAAAGAATATATAGTCACACAATTTAACTCAGACAAGTCTTTATTCTTAGTATTGAATTCAGACTTCTTGTCAATGAAAGACATTGAATCAGAATGTGAGATTATAATTGGATAACTAGTTAGCTGAGTACAGCTGAACTACCAAATTAATTTAGATGGAAAAATCAAGTGAGTCAGATAAGAACCTTGTTATGAAGTTCTTTATAAAACCTCCATGAATCGATAAAGTAGGAATTCCCCCAAGAGACCACATTTGTTATTTAAATCATGTAATACCGATTCTGATAGCTCTTGTGCAACCACACCAACCTGCAACCCCATATTGGTTGCTCCAGTTTTCCTCTTTTTCACTGTAAATAAGGGGGAAGATATTTTTGATCTAGTCCCATCACGATAACTGGTGCAAGAAAGGGCCAATCAGAATGATGTTCAAAAGAGAACTAGTTCTTATAGGAACCTGGTAGATATTTTGAGCTAGAGCTGATAAGGAACTTGATCACCTGAAACTTGAATCCCAGAATTGACTAATGCTTAGACATCTGACCCCAGAATTGAAGCTATAACCCTGTGTCTTGAATTATCTGCATAAAGTATGAGGAGAATTGGCTAGCTCAGAGTCAAGTCCATCCAAACAATGAATTATAAATTGACTCATGTGGTCCTGGTGTCAAGTGAGTTGCGTTCCTAGTAGATTCAGAACCTGCAAGGAGTTCGCCTATATCATATGAACCATTTTGCTATAGTGCTGTTGGGTGGGTGAAGATTCCACTCATATTTTTCAAATTAGTAGATGCCATTAGCTTCTGCAACATAGTTACAGCTGAAGTGGGGTCTCAAAGAATATTTAATTTGCAATTGTGTTACAATTACACAATTGTAACAGATGCTTACATGTGAATTGCAGATACAGCCTTTAAGAAGAACTATTGTTCTGCAAAGCATTTTTTCAGTGCAAAGTACAGAAGAGTAAGGGTTTCTGGAATTCATGTTTGTTAGTAGGTTTACTGTCTCAGTATTTATTTTGGAAAAGGTCTGCACTGAAGTGATGCAGCCAGACAAGATGCTGCTTCAACCTTCATGGATCCTTTGTTACCAATCTCCCAATCCAGAGTTTAGTTTAGGATTTACACTGCATCCAAAGAAGAGCAACAAAGCTGACAAAGAATCTAGAATACAAGTCCTGTGATAAACAGCTGAGGGAACTGCAGTCTTTGTCCTCGAGTAAAAAGCAATAGGACAATACAAAATGGCCTCTAGTAGAGCTAAATGAGGTTTAGATTGGAGGTTAGGAAAAATTTCTTGACAAAAGGGCCATCAAGCATTGGAACAGTCTGCCCAGAGAAGTGGAACCACCATCCCTGGAAGTGTTAAAAAAATATGTGAGTGCAGCACTTAGGGACCTTTAGTGGTAGGCTTGGCAGTTTTAGCTTTATAATTGGACTTGATATGTTAAGGTTGATAAGTTAGGTTTTTCCAGCCTAAGCCATTCTATGATATGGGCATTATACAGGTGTTTTAACTC
This sequence comes from Lonchura striata, assembly GCF_050655825.1. Taxonomy (NCBI): domain Eukaryota; kingdom Metazoa; phylum Chordata; class Aves; order Passeriformes; family Estrildidae; genus Lonchura; species Lonchura striata. Next base: position 91,201,586 of record NC_140703.1, on the reverse strand, counting down.
TGTGTCTGCAAGAAATAACTTAATTATTCACCTTTTTGAAATATACTTTCCTTACTTCCTTGCTTTTAACTCATACCTCAAGGAATCCATCTGGTTTAATTTTTGAGGGTCTTTACAGACTTTTCAATGGTCCACATTCATAAAAGGCGTGTTTGGTATGTACAGCCCCATGAAATTCACAGGGAGTAGAGGGGCTGTTAAAAAGTGTATTCTGGAAGAAGGGCAACATATAAACAGATATTGAATATGGAAGCCTCTGAGTAGCAGCCTCTTAGCTGTTATCTTCCCTCATCTTGAGTTATCTTGCTCCTAGGGGATTAGAGTATGACATATAAATAAAAAAATTACTCTCTTTTGCAAACCAATCAGTGAGTAGGTAGATCATAAATAGACATATCTTAATTTTGTCAGATTGAAGTAGAATTATATAAACTATAGCACTGCTTTTGCTGATGGAAGAGATTTTAAATAGCATTTCTCCAGACTTTATTTGGAAACTGGATGGTCAGATGATAATTACCCTATTTGCATATCTAAATTACTGCCAGAAGAGCCTTAGCTACTGCAATCTAGCAGAGACCAACACTTCATTGGGCTCAAGAGGCAATTAGACTATTGAAATCTAAAACAAGGGAAGCATGAACAGTTTTTCAGTGTCTTGCATTAATTGTTCAAAAGGCTTTACTTACCTTCTTGAGATTGTCTGATCTGTAAATTGGGATGATCATTTGCATTATGGTAATGAAAATACTGTACACATCAAAAGGATGAAAAAATTCCCTAACTGCCTTATTTTTAGTGATTGATTTCTAATAATAAACATGAGCAGGTTCAAGGCAAAGGATCTCACTGGGTAAACTGAAGATATGAGCTGTAGACTGAGCGCCTGCCTGGCTTTATTGCAGGGATGCAAAAATTCTACATAGCTTACTTACTATTTTCAGGGTTCTGACTTTCCAAACTGTTCAGGTATATAAAAAAAAAGAAAGATATTTGAGGAAGGTAGTGTCTGTGTGTTTGGGGGGTAATTAACAGATGAAAAGCTGAAGAGTAAAAAACTAAAAATCATCTCAAGCAGAAGCAATATCCAGGAACAGGCTCAGTGCTGGAAGAAATGTTTTGCTGACAAAGGCAATGAAAGTAAAAATCTGAAGTACAGAAAGCTATTGCACTAAAAGTCTTCCTAGTATCCTCTCCCTCTCAGCCTGCATTTTTCCTATTTGATTAATGAATACTAATGATCTCCTGAGTTTCCAGGCCAAGTGAACCAACATCCAGATGTTGCTGCCATGTCCATATACAAACCCTAGCTGAAAAGCCCTACTCAAGACCACAGATCATGATTTGCAGCCCCATTTTCTCCATGGTCTACTCACATCCACAGACAGCATGGAATGTAATAGGCCATGATGCCTATGCTACAACCCCAGTCAGTATCCCACCCACACCTTTCCTGGGCCCTTCTTCATGCACTCGTTTGCACATTTGTACTGGTTTGGGCTGGCACAGGGTTAATTTTCTGCCTAGTACTCATATGGTGTTGTGTTTTGGACTGGTGACCAAAAGAGTATTAGTAATTCAGGGGTATTTTTGCTATTGCTAAGTGGCTTGCACAGTGTCAAGGCTTTTTCTCTTTCTCACCCCACCCTGCCAGTGAGGGGGATGGGAGTGCACAGGAATTGGGACAGGACATAGCTGGAAAAGCTGACCCCAGCTGACCAAAGCTAATCCCAGACCATATGAAGTTTTAGTTAGATATAAAAGATGAGGGAAAAAGAGGGAAGAAGGAATATTTGGAGTTATGGCATTCATCTTTGCTAGTAGCCCTTAGTGTGATAGAGCCTGGCTTTCCTGGAGATGGCTGAACACCTGCCTGACCAGGAGAAGTCTTGAAGGAATTCCTTATTTTGTTTTGCTTATGTGCAGCTTTTGCTTTACCTGTTAGAGTGTTTTAATCTCAATCTACATGTTTTCCCATTTAATCTTTCTGCTTCTACCCCCTTCCCAAGCAGGGGGAATGGATTATGGGAGGGCAGTGAGTGAAAAGCTGCATGGGGTTGAGCTATCTTCAGTGGTTAATCCACAATACTACACCAGCTCTTCACCCCTCTTCATAAAGAGTCTTTATTTTCACTCACTTTGTCCAGTACCTTAGCTTACATTTACATAGGGAAGATGAAAAATTTTGTCAGGTTTTCATGTCTCTGGACTATTGCCATTCCCTCCTGCTTGCCTGTGATGTCCCCAGGACCAGCACTTGGCCGCTCTTCAGATGAAATTGTGAGTATATGAACCCAAAGAAATCATCAAGACTAGCAGTGGGACATACTAGATGACAGATGAAAGCTGGGGAGCACAAAGAATTTTGTGCTGTTGTAACAGCTCTTGCACTGTAATGATGTTTTGATGCATGGTCTGAGATGAAAAAAGTGAGTAACAGGAATATGGTACTAGGTACTTCAGCTCCCAGTGAGGACAACAGTGTACAGCATCTTACCTAACTGCAGGGTGCAATATAGAGAGCAACTTCAGCTAAACAGAGAAGTTTCTTTGCCCTTGGTGATAAACTGTAACTATTTCCCAAAGTGCATGACTACATTGAAGGGCATCAGAGGAGGTACTTAACACCTGGAGTTTCAAATTTTTAAATTTCAATAAATTTTTAAGTCTTAAAACCTGGAGTTTTTCAATAAATTCTTGCATAGCTATTTCATTAAGCAGCCACAGAGTGCCTCAGCCCATTAATGTATGAGCAAAGCCTTTACTAAAGCTAGACAAATGTGAAGGGTGGCACCCTTAACAGTATTCCAGACTTCACAGTCTCACAAGTTTAATTTAGGTGCTGTAAACCATAAGTCTACCTGGCTATAAGCATTGAAATAAATTATAAAGGTAGTCAGGAATATAACGTTGGAATTTCTGGAGAAGAGCACACAAATTCCTAGACAAAGCTTCTTGATGTGATACTTCAGTATGATAATTTTCTTTAAAAAATGAAAATGGAAAATAAGGCGTTCAAATGCATTCACATGTCACTGTTTGTTGACATGTGAAAACCATACAAAAGACAAGTGAATGGCCTGACAGATGGAATACAAAACTGGTTTTACTTGCAGTTCTTCACCAGTTGGCTGGATTTAGCAAATGGAGGCTGCATGAGATGAATGAGTAATTGGAGTCTCTACAGCCAAGTTCACTTTGGGTGAAAGTGGTGGGCTGAGCCAAGGCACACAAGTGCCATTCATGTGGATGTCACCCTTCATTCTATTCTCCTCACACAAACAAACTCTTCTTTTTGTAAAGCCATGGAGTGCTGGGTATGGGGAGAAAAAAAATTAACAGCAATCTACTTTAGATTGTTATCTGGCATTGTTCTCAAAACTATTGAGAGAAACATGGGTAATTAAAGCTTTTATTTCAAGATATTTGGGCACAGTTTCAACAGACTACTTTCTTTTCCTGTCCCTCTTTCCAAAGTACTTTCCATCTTCTGTAGATTTCTCTTCTTCTGAGGGCTTATTCCTTTCTCCCAGGAAGCTGTCACTATGGACTTCATTCTTAAGTTTTGTTACAAGAATTAGTAACTCCAAGAAGATGAAAGATCATTAACCCTGGTCTACAAAGTATTTGTGTTTTGTGGTTGGACTGTTTCATATCTTACAAATTACAAGATCTGGTTGGAACTCTCATGGTCAAAGTGTTCATATGTGTCTTTCTCCTGCTTAGAATTTTTGCTGCTTAACAAGACTTAAGAATAACATATATATATTTGTCATCTTCCTACCACAAATAAATGTATGGGCAAATTAATATCTCTAAAAGCTATGCTATTTCAGATTAAACAAGCTGGTGATTAAAAAATTACTGAGGGACCAGAGAGACAGGAGAGCATAGAGAGATGTAGGAATGTATACATACATTTATACAGGCATGTACCTAGGCAAAAGAAATCACAGCCATCAGCAGCACAGACACTACGGCTAAATCTACATCAACAGCTCATCTTACCAATATTGCCTTTTTCTTTTCAGGCTAGCAGTTTAAGTTATCTTGGCAAGGGAGTAATTTTCTAATATAATCTATGCAGGCAAATTTGTAGTGTCTGAAAGTGCACCTATCCAGTACTATCCAGTACAACTAGGAATACACAAAATGCTTTTCTATATACAGTGGACAAGTTCCTGAGCCACCTATCTTCTGGAATTACCAATTATTTGATTCAACATAAAGATTTTCCTTTCAACATGCACTCAAATTTGAGATAGTGTTTGTACTTAGTCAGCCTATCACATGTGAATAGAAGAAAGGTTTCCAAACCTTTCTGATTTACAGATCCCCCAGACTTCAGATGTAAATCTGACAATAGAATTTTTAAATTTTTTGTGCAGAACCTTTAGCAGAATGCTTCAACATAGTCCACACACTGAAAGTTCAGGACCTAGGAATATTTCCCAATGTAGTTCAGGCATATGTTCTAGCTTTGTCTTGATTGCATTCCTTCCTCAATTCATAATTCACCTCACAGTATGGTTTCCATAGCTAAAAGCAGAAGGCTGAATAAATCAGTAAGGTCACATGCTCAGTCCAGGCCTGGCCTAATCAACTTAGTTTAAGTGCCCAGTGTGGAGCCTATGATAAATGTAAACTTGTTTATTTATAAAACCTTCCCATGGAAACCTTGGTATAACATGGAAAGATAAATTTCTTATAATTATTTTTGATCTAATAATGCAAATGCTATAAACATCAGACCTTTGTGGTCTTTTGCTGGTTGTTTTTAGTAAGCACTGCAGTAATAAATCTTCAGTGCCATGAAAGGCACAAGATGTGCACATAAGAATTGTCCTTTTTTCTATGAATAAGTTTCATACTCAAAAGTTCACATTGCTTGTAGATGATTTGGAAATCTATGGAATATTGCTTTCACTCACAGTGAATTTATTCTCTGTACAACAAGAAAATTCAAAGATTCTTTAGCTAGGTTTGGTTGGTTGTTGGGCTGAAAAACAATTTCCAAATTCATTTAACTGGTATTCACCAGGGGAATTTACTGTTTATGTAAGACTATAATTTAACTTTGGAAAGCAGCAGTGAAACTTTATTTGGTTAAATCTCATTAGCCATTGGAAAACTTATCTGGAAATTCCTAATCCTCCTCATTTTAATACAGAAATGCGATACTGTAAATTACCTTGACTATAGGCTGTAATTCTAAAGGCTGTAATTGCAAACAAGAGTAAGTTCATGCATAAGGCTGTTCATTACTGTCCTTCCTTATAGGAATATTACTACTTAGATAGCTAAAGCTAGTTTATACAAAGGTAGGGACTTGTCTGGTTTTGTATCCAGCTGTATCCTGAAAAAGAACAAAAGCACACATCTAAGTAAAATATGTGGATCTGTGCTTTGGTTTGCTTTGTAAACACCAAATCACAAAATGCTTAAGGTTGGCAGACACTTGTGGAGGTCATTTAGTCTAATCCTCCTGCTCAAGCAAGGCTACCCAATGCCGGTTTCCTTGGTTCCTGCTCAGATGGTTTTGGAGTACCGCCAGGAATGGATATTTCACAGCATCCTTGGGTAACCTGTGCCTGTGCCCAGTCACCCCTGCAGTACAAAAGTGTTTATTGATTTCACAGAGAACTAAAGTGTTTCACTTTGTGCCCATTGTCTCTTGTCACTGGACACCACTGAAAAGAGCCTGACTCCGTCCTCTTTTGACTCTCCTTTTAGTTATTTGTATGCATTAATCCCTCCTGAGTCTTCTTCTCTCCAGACTGAGAAGTCTCAGCTCTTTGAGCTTTTCTTAATATGAGAGATGCTCCAAACCATTCATCACCTTAGGAGCCATTTACTGTGCTCTCTCCAGTATATCCATGTATATCATATACTGGGGAGCCCAGAACTGGACCCAACACTCCAGGTGTGGCCTCACCAGTGGTGAGAAGAGAGAAAAGCTCACTTCTGTTCATCTGCTGACAACACACCTTCAAATGCAGCCCAAGATACCATTAGCCTTCTTCCCATTTGATCACATGGCTAGCTCATGTTCAACTTGTGTCTACCAGGACCTCCAGCTGTTTGCCCCCAAGCCTGTACTGCTGCCTGGGGCTGTTCGTCCCAAGGTGCACTGCTTTTTGCTTTTCCTTGTTGAATTTTGAGAGGTTCCTGTAAGCCCATTTCTTCAGCCTGGCAAGGTTTGTCTGGATGTCAGCGCAGCCCTCTGGCATATCAGCTTCCTCTCCCAGTTTGGTGTCAACTGCAAATATGCTGAGGGCACACTTTGCCCCATCACTCAGATGATACATGATACATGATGCTCTTCTCTTTGCAGCTGTCCTAGATCCCTCTTCATAAGGTCATGGACTGTCATAGCTAAGGGCTACATAAACTTAATAATGCTTCTGTGCTACATTTCCAGAAATGTATGTGTGTAAATGTCCTTTCTGTCATCCATCTAACTTCTCTGACACTACAGCTAGAGAAATTCATGAAAGAGTAATAATATCAAACAGCAGTTTCAGAATGTTTGCACTCCAAATGCAATTCAACTGCACAGATACAGATACTTCCCAGTAATGTCTTTCTGTAAATTCAACTGTATTAGTTACAGCTTTAATGACCTTATTTACTTTCTGTTTCATTGACAGCCTGAGAGAAGTTGAACAGCACTAAGACTTTCCTTGCCTCAGAGGAGAAAACACCAATATCTAGACCGCAGAGTAGATATACTCTCCAGCATGTTGCAGTCCTTCTCCTTCAATTACTTAGCATCAGCTCCTTATTCCCAATTAAGACGATAATCCTGTAACACAGAAGCACTACCACTAAAGTGGCTTGTAAGTCATTTGCCTGAGATTTGCATGAGGAAAGGAGAGGTAGACCTTTTACAAAGCACACCACTAACATGGGTAAATCCCATCCAGACAGTATTACTGCAAGTAAAGATGCAGAAGGAAAAGGGTTTCCCTCTTCCTCCTGCTATAGTGGCCAGCACAGACTTCCAGCGTAAACCCCAAGTGGCTTTTCTTAACAAGGAGCAGTTCTCAGCCGTTATGCCACATGCACAGTACATGCATATACATCACTAGCCCACCCGGGGTATATTTATTTTTCTTCACTTTCTGGGCCAGTGATATAAAGGTAAACAGAAGCATACAGATTTAACTGTTGTATAACGTCAGAGGAAGGCATGGGCTTCTTCAGTTCTAATTCCATCTTGATCTGGATTGAATACAGCCCAAAATTGATGCATTCATAGTCATTACTTCCAAAATGCTCTAGGGTAGAGTAATACAAATTAAAAAGTTCCAAAGGGCTTGGGAAATTATGAAATGTAAAACAGTGAATGAGTAACTTGCTGACCCAGCCCAATAAACTAGCTTTGATGGATGATAAAAGAACTTTGAGGAACAGTGGTTTTAACTGCTCAAAAGTTTTTATTATCACTAATTTAGCACTATCACTGCTATTTCATTCTGACTCAATTACCAAAGGATCTTGCATGCGGCCTTCTGCACTTTCAGAATACATAAAGCACTTTAAAATCTTTTTCCAACTTTGAAAATGTACATGGCTGCTTTCAGTTAATTCAGAGGAAAAATGCATTATAAAGAACACGTACATTATGTACTTGCTACATTACTAGCTTAAGTAATGCTACCAGTCAATTTGGGAATGTTGCTTAATTTTTATTTTTTTTTAACTGAGTCACTATATCAATTTGAAGCCTGGAGCCTGATGCAACATTTTTGAGTAGTGTTGTGTCTTGGGTTTCTATATGCTTGATGTAAAAAAAGAACATCAGCTTTTACAGAATGAAATACTGGGCCTACGCTCAAATGAACAAAACTGCTCAACAAAATACATAGACCTCACTGTAGCCTGAAATACAATTATTTCCTTAGATGTTATAATTTATTCTTTGCAAGTAACTGTCTAAATCATTAAATGATTCACCTAATTTCTGCAAATCCATATTTAAGTAGTTGTTTTCATTTTATGTCTTGACACTTACTTGTTTGCTTGCATTCACTGGATGTTCTGTCTCTTGTGTGTTTTCAATGGCTGGGATTGTCTCAATTCTGCTTATAACTGTTATGATCCAATTGTATTTGAAACTGTTTATTACCATCCAAATAATAAATAATAACTGTCTGAAGCACTTAGCAGTTTTCTTTTCCTTCAGAGATATTAATATAAAAGAATAGACTCTCTTCCCAGAGCCGCATGTTCTCTTTTCATTAGTCTTTATGAAAACCACAAACCCTCAAAATTGTAACTTTTCCTGAAGAGAAACACTGCAAGTTTCAACTAATTTTTGTCTGAGTTCCCTTCTCCACTATGATCTGTTGTTAAAAGTAGAACCAAAACAAATAATCACATTCTAATCTTTTTTATTATTATTATTTTAAATCATGTTTTACAATATGTGCATGCATGAATGCCATTAGTTTTTCAAGATTATCTTGGGCTTTATACATATGGGTCAGCGTGCCTGTGCAATACAACAGTGTAACTCCACAGAATCGTTTGTTTTTAGAGGAGGATAATGATACCAGAACAATTCTTCCCAGGTAAGCATCACTAGCTCTAGGAGGCAGCTGAATGGTGAGGAAGCATACAAGTAGCTGAGCAACTCTGTGCTACTTCCTTGGCTACACTGAGCTTTCTAACTTAAGGGACCAAAGTTACAAGAGATGAAAGTAATATGCTGGTAATGGCTTGATTTTATTCTTGCATTTTCTTCAGAGCTTTGTAACTCATTTTGTTATCTTGTACATAGCAATTCTCTCTGCTCAGGTCTCAGTGCCCCAGGGTCCACTTATGTCTCCCACATCATACAGTGCAACACCATCTCTTGCAGAAACATGAATGGGACAGAAGCCAACATTTTATTGGCACTTCCACATGGCAGAAGAGTCTCCCACATGCGGCATCATGTGAAAATTCTACAAATTGTAGCAGTCGGTTTGGTGGGAGCTTTTTTCCCAATTCTGGAACAATAGCTGGGGAATTGCATAGTTTTGATCTGATATTAAGGAAAAGTACATTGCAGGGATGCTGCAAATTCTAAACTCATACTGGTCTTTCAGGTAGATATAACTGCACATTCACATTTTTAATCATTATCAAAAGTTATTTAAAAATCCCATCATTCAAAATCCCCCATTGTGTTACAGGCTGTGATTTAGTGAACAAAAAAATCAAAATGCTCTCAAAAAGCACTTTGAGAACTAAAGCTGAAAAGTGCAGTGTGGGAGACGGTGTACTGCCTGCAAACCATCTCAGTGAAGATTGCCATTAGCTGATGTCATGCGATCAGCCTGACCAAAATAATGACCCAAAGGCAGATGGATGCCTACTACCTGATTTATAGCACATTAAGACTCAGCACTCAAAACTCTATCATCCCTGTCTTGGCATATTTAGCAGCTACTACATACCAGAACCTCTGCTATTGGTGCAGAGTCCTTGGCAAAAGGTTGTGAATGTGACCAGCTGTATGCTGAAATAAGTGTTCCTGCTGTTGGCCATCATGGGTCTGGAGAAATTTATAGTATTTACAAGGTACATGTGGATAGTTATAGTTGAGATGGGACAGACTTAAGGTCACCTTCCTGCAGTTAAGTCGGACACATTCTGTTTCATTTGCAGAGTGACATAGACACAGCTGGCCCTGGCGTAATGCATGACAAACAGCTGGCCCTGCAGACAGAATGGCCAGCCTGCCTCCTGCAGAGTTTGTCTCCTCCACCATGAAGTTCCATAATGCATCCTGCTCCTCTGCTCTCCTTTTCCCATCCTCACAGATTGCAGCCTGTCTGAACATGTTTCTGCAGCAAAACTGGCATGAAGACTGAGCCAGGTGCCAAGCAAGGTGCTTTACAGAGGCAGTGATTGAGTCACAGACTGAGCAGCCCAGCTAAGGGCAGGGCAACTGTTAAAAGTGCCTTGGGCACCCCTAAGGCTTGTGGATTTTATACTGTGCATATTAATATATCCTATAATACTCTCTAGCTTTCATGCAGCACTGTTCAGCTGTAGCTTTTTGATGGCCGAATTTACTGCTGGTATAAAACTCTGCAGATGTAAAAGCTAGATCATGTTTTAAATGATGAACTGTTGTTCCCTTTACTCCATGCAGCTAGCAGCAGTGGAATGAACTTGCAAGTTAGGTATAGGAAACACAAATCAAAGGAAACAGAAATCAAGAGGAAAGGAGTGGCCTTATAATCAGAGCCCAGGGTAAGGAAATCTCAATTCTCAAGGCTTCCTGAAAAAATATATTTTCTTTCATGGGTCTCAGAGAAGGGGATATTCTTAATCTCTCTGCACAGCACCTTACTGCACTTACCCTTCTGACACTCACACATTTGTTTCACTGAGTTTACTCCTTGCAATAAGGAGTAATAATATTCTTGTTATTCTTGTGTGAGCCTCTGTTTGGCTGAGGTCATAGTTTCTTGGTGCAAACAAGCTGCATTTCTATACTGAAAAGAAGAATTTAATTCAAGAGTGCTTGCTTTCACAGTCTTCTCCCATGAGAGGCAAGTGTGAGAAAGAATATCCCTAACAAACTGTATGGAGGCCACACCACTCAAGGGGAAGGTCAGGTTGTGGAGAAGAATTTCTCTTCAGATTAAGAGTATTTGCGGCAGGAGAACATGTTTTGACACATGAGGAAGGCACCTACCCTTCCAGGCAAATACCAATCTGCAGTTTGCAACAGGCCATGAGGACTTGAGATAGAAGCTGCAGTAAAAATGTAATCCACTTTAAACCAACTGCAATCTTGTTATCCTGCACAGAGGCAAAGTCAAAAACTACTACTTGGCAGAGGTGTGGGGGAGAAGGGAGAAATTCTCATATTTTTCATTTACAGAATTACAGAAAGGGCAAGATTCAGAGGCGCCAGAGCAGGTCATCTGACTTAACCTCTGTGCTCAAATAGCATCATCCTACTGCACCTTGAGGGGAGACCTCAACACAGTCTACACCTTCTCACATGGTGGAGGGGCACACACTGACATCCTTTCTTTGGCAGCCAATGACAGGACCTGAGGGAATGGCCTGACCTTATGTCAGAGGAGGTTCAGGTGGGTATCTCAAAAAGGTTTTTCACCCAGAGGGTGGTCAGGCACTGGGATAGGCTCCCCAGGGAAGTGGTCATTGCACGTAGCCTGACAGGAGCATTTGGACAATGCTCCCAGGCACACGATGTAATTCTTGGGGTTGTCCTTTGCAGGGTCAAGACTTGGACTTCTTTATCTTTGTGGGTCCTTTCCAACTTAAGACTATTCTGTGATGCTGCAAAATTGCAGCCAGGTGGTTCCCACTATGCAGGTATGGAAAGCACATTGGGGACGAGGCAAACGGCGCTTTCAAAGGACCAGGCACTGAAGGTGCCAGCGCCACACACGTGCTGTCCATGTGTGCGCCCACATCTGCCTGTTCACTCCAGCAGGTCACCGCCCAAGGACCGCCACAGTGGGAGGTGGCAGGTGACCAAGCCCGCCCGCCCCTGAAGCACCCTGAGAGTGAGGACGGGCCAGGGGGAGGCTGCGGGCGCACTCCATTTCCCCGGGCAGCCCGCCCGGAGCGCGGGCCCGGGAGCGAACCGCTCGTCCTGAGGCGAGCGCTGCCGCGCATGCGCCGCCACCGCTCGGCAGCGTCCGCGGCCCGGGAGGGAAGGGGCGGGCGGGGGAGCGGGCGCGCGCCGCCGCCGCGCCTGCGCGGGCGGTTCCGGGGCGGGCGGAGCGGGGCCGAGCGGAGCCGTGGGTGGCTGCGGCCGTGCCCGGGGCTCTGCGTGCCGCTGCCGCGGGGCATGGTGAGCAAGGGGCCGCTGCTGCGCCTGCTGACCGCCATCAACCGCAGGAGGATGAAGCTGCTCATGGGGCTCGCCTTCGTCGCCTACGTCGCCTGTGAGTGAGCGGGTGGGGGCGGGTCTGGCACGGCCATTCATTGCCCGCTGGCGCGGCGCCCCCCGTGCCCTCCGCCCGCCGTGGGGGAGAGGCGGGTGAGAAGCATGTGGCGGCAGCACCTCCCGCACCCCGGGGCGCTGCCCGGTGGCGGGCGCTCCGCCCAGCGGGGCAGGGGCTCCCCGCGGCTCCGGGTGGGGGCTCAGGGCTCCTGCCCTGCCCGAACTTGCCCCGTGCCGCGGGCAGCCGTGCCGGCCGTCCCCGGCAGCCGTCGCTCCCCGCCTCGTCCCGCTGGCTGGCGGGGAGCGGGGCGGGCGGGCCGTGGCTCGGGGAGTGTTTCCGCAGCCGCTCCTGTCCTCAAACCGCGCTTTGTCCGCCCCGATCGCCACCTGGTAGCGGTGAGCAGCCCTCAGGGAAGTTTTTCCAGGGTAGGCCTCGTGTCTGATTTTTGTAAAATACTCACAAGTCCTTTGAGGGCTAAATAAATGTTTGTTTATTAAATCAGAGCGCAGCTGAAGTCTTAAGAGCCGGGAAAGAGGCACAGAGGTACTTCAGAAAATCTTAAAAAAGCCAGTGTCGGGGATGTTTATGACTTCACTTATTAGCAGTGAGTCAGATAGATTTAAAATGGATTTAAAACGCTGTCCTGTCAGCTCTCTTCCCGTACTGTTGCAATTTTAATTTATTTTATTTTAGCCTGTTTTGTTTTCAGACTCGGGTAGATTCTGCGTGAACAACACTATACCTTGTCAGTTCAGCTAGGGAGCAAGCCATTCTCTTGATGCTTGAAGGTACATACATATAGGTGAGCTAGCTTTGGCGGCGAGTGCGTCCATCGCATTTCAGATCCTCCCTTTGGATTCGGGAAGGTGGAGAGGTACAACACAAGTCATTTTGTCAGAGGGGTGGTGTTTCCTACCACAGAAACACAGCAATTCCTTTAATTACCGTAGGTTATTGTCGACCTCACTATTTAAGTACTTCTCTTGTGTTGAAGTTGTGTTTCAGCTCTGACTTTCAGGACAGTGTGTCCAAATGACTTCAGGTCTCTTGCATCCTAACAACTTAATGTCAGTTCGTTTTTTTGAGAGGCTTACATGTTTTGCTAAGAGTGATAGTTTTCAGACGAAAGTTTATAGGCTGCTGTGAAAACTGGATTTGAGTGGCAGGTGATGTGGTCATTGGGACCTAGATATTGATTATATTCTCTGGACAGTAATTGGTGTTTGCTCTCTAACTCTGTGAGTAAAAGTTAGCCTTAAGGAGAAGCCTTCTGACTGTTGTTTTTTGGGATTCAGAAAAAAAAAGTGGAGGAGCAGAGGGACTGCAGGTCAGTGTGGCAAAAAAGTGGCTTGAAAAGGGAATAAGTTGGTGTCTGGTAGGAACATGTTTTTTGCAAATCTAACATGCTGTGCTTTCCCATCTTTTGACTAGAGATCAGAAGTTGTGGAATCCTTAAGTGTCAGCTACACAGTATGGTGTGGTAGCAGATGCCACTGCTCTATCAGATTCTAGAGAGAATATTTTTTGTTTGTTTTTCTCAGAAGTGATTATTTATGATCCCATTCACCTACCCTAAAAGGGTACTCCTCATAATGTTACTGAATCATCACTACGCTCTGCTTGCAGTCAGATAATGTCTGACTGAAATAGCAGGGAATCTGAGGAAACTGAGCAGCTGGTGTAGGTGTATGTGCTGGCACTTCTTACATTCCTCCTTTCTGAAGTACTCTCCAAATGACTAAGTGTTTTTAGGCTGTGCGCCGCCTCTCCATGAATTTCCATTCAGTATTAGGGCATGGGCATTCAGACTTGGAGTACTACATTTTACAGGGAATTAAATAGTTGGCAAGTACATTATTTTTTTCTGAACTAGAGGACAGGGCTTTTTAAATAGTGCCATTTTTGTCAGTCTGTGTGTGAAACCCTGAGCAAATGTTTTGGAAATATCATTTAGGAAAATGTCTTATTTCATAGAAGTCTTTTGCCTTTGATTGCAAGTTGGTTACAAAGGTGCCTGAAGAACCTATCTGTGTGAGTTTGCAGACTAGAGAAAGACCTTTTTGCATGCAGTTGAAAGGCTCTGAGCTATTTCACTCTCAAGAGGCATTAAGTGGCTCTCTTGGTAGTTTCACACAGTGGTAGATGGCTGGGTTCTGCTGTCTTCAGTATCTCTGTTCCCCATCCATACAATGACTGAAATTTCTTCGTTGTGCACCAGCTGAAGGAACTAGCTGGACTGAGATCACCCTTTTGTGTTATAGCCATTTGACAGTGTGGGTATTCAACACCTGTTTGGGCCCAGCTTGAGAAGGTGGTGCACAGTGATAAAATGGGGTAAAAGCTGGCAGTGCTGCTGGCAGTGTTGCCATCACATGGTTTGCAGGTCTGCAATTAAGAGCCTGTCTCCAAAGCAGTCCTGTTTTCTTTGGTTGAAGTACTGTCATGACATGAGACACACTGTTAAGAGTCATATTATAGGATCCCTAGAACTTCTTTATGGACTTCACTAGGTCCTCTGGTAGCACTTAGAGCCAGAAAGATCCTTACTTTGGATTTGAATTAAGGTAGCATTTGATGCCTCATTTCTGTAAATCTTAATTTTTATTAGTTTAAAAAAAATAATTCAGTTGAAACATTGTGCTATGCATGGCTTGTATGTATAAAAACAGAATTTAAAATGAGCATTTCTATGCAGTAGTAAATTAAAAGTTGTTGTAACTTAAGCAACTGTTTCCTGGGAAAAGGAAGGGAATAAAGTTTAATATTTACCTTTACCTTTTCTTTAGGCCCTGGGTAAGAGGGGTGATATTGTTCCCCACTGCCCAGGTAATGAATTTGGCGATACTGCATCTAGAAAGCTGTGTGAATCACTCTCTAATATGTCAGGCTGCTGCTCAATTTTTTTATTAACACACTTCATAATTAGCTTAGTTGGCTCACCTTCAGTGCTGTCTTCTTCTTTGAGCATTGCATGACTATAGTGTACTACATATAGTGGGAAACCTTGGCCAGAGCTTGAATTTGCATTGCCCTTTTAAAGGGATAAACTTTTTAATCTCAAATTAAACTCCCAACAAAATAGTGCAGGAATTCTAATGTTAACCAAAGTGGGATGGACAGGTGTGTGGAGGTGAACTGAAACAAATTCTTTCAGTCGTGAGTTCCACTTACATCATTTTGAAACTGTTGTGAAACCACAGCTTCAGAATGTGAGGCGATTATAAAGAGAAGTGAAGTGGGTTTAATTGATTTTTGTTGTCTGTAATGAGAAATGTAGATAGATCATAAAAGAGCAGTGAATTAAATCAATAATGTTAAAAAACTTCAGTGTTACCACAATACAAATACCTTGTATGCAGGCTGAGACTGTTCTTCTGTTTTTAAAAACCCCATCTGCGTGTTGGGATGTCAGTACATAGACACGTTAAACTCACTCCCTTGGAAGTTTTTAGTATGTATTCAGCTTTATATGGGCATGCAACCATGCTTCAGTGGTACTGTCTTTGCAGAATCAGGACCTATTTAAGTTACTGGAAATACACTTGGAATCTTGTAGCCAGGATTTAAAGACCAGAGCTCATCAATCTGCATGGTTTGCTTTAATCTTGATGCTACTGTAAATAATCTGCTATGTATGACAGGGCCGTTGCATGTTCTTAATGAAAAAGTGAAAAGCTCTATTTTTGGTAAAGTGGAACAGCTCTCTTTACTCATTTGTAGATCAAATGGTTCTTGGGAAGTATATCAGTAGCCTTGTTCCTTTTCTAAGGGGAAAATGGAATAGTAACGTGCTGTCATGAGGTCCAAGCTTAAGACCTCATTTCCTTTGTACGATAAGTTATAGCACAGCTATTAAAACAACTTACAAATGAAATGTCAAAGTAATGTGAGGTAAGTGCATCCTGTAGTATAGTGGCTTGACTTTTCACAGCATTGTTAGTTTCCATGGTTGTTATCATTTGCTTTATAGGATTAACCATTTGTTTTTGTCAGATTTCCATCAGCTAGGAAGAATGCAATGTTCTCAAAATATCGAGGTGTGAGTGAGCTTTTCAGTTTGAATCTTACCAGCACCTCACATGGCTGCTTGTCTTGCATATGTTCAAAAGGAAGATTAAATTTTACTTAATATTTTGTTTTGATGAGCTTTTACTTCCATTTTTGTAATAGAAGAGCAGTTATCAAGCTGATCCTGCCCTATTGCTTCAGGCTGTCTCAATGTTATTCAGCATGAGAAATCTTCCTTTCCCAGCCATTTTTTAACTAAATGCCAGGATTGATTGACCATGGAAGAGTTCGAAATGGTTGTGTAGGACATCAGGCATGCTGGCTGGGTTCACAGTCACCAAGTTGCCTTTCATTTGTGGGTTTATGCAAATAAGTTCACTGTCGTAACAGCTTCCAGTTCCCTGCTCATCAGGCTTGCAACTAGCTGTACTCGTGTAGCTTATGAAAATTTGTTCATGCTTCAGTTGTTTGTCAGGAATAGATGGACTCTGACTATGCCTTGCTAGCCATGATATTTTAAAACAATTTTTGGCATCCTGGAGAAATTAATCTTATCTCTATTATCTCCATTTAATATTAATGTTTTTGCCTCCACTTAGTGTCTCTTCTACAGCATGTGCAGGAGACAGCCTTGTCATTTTTCCATTCAAGGACAAACACTCTTAGAGCTTCCACCTTCTTTACCCTCTGTTTTTACAAAGGGGAATATTTCTTTGATATTGATAGTGATCTCATTTATGGACTGGAGAGAGGGAGAGGCTGGGGTTATTGCTTCAATTTACCTGAAGGGGTTTGTGAAAGGTAGCTGGGAAAAGTGAGTTTGTTTCAGTTACACTGCTGTGGAACAGGAACATTCTGTGAGTCCACTGAAAACAAACTTAGCTATCAACAGATGGGTCAGTGGAGGAGCAGCAGTAAGAATGATATGCTGAAGATATGAGGCAGGAGGGAGTAGTAACAGTGAACAGAGAACTGGAAAAAAGACTTGATGGAAAACTTAAAGAGAATTTTCCATCTGGGAAACTAAGAACAAAATCCAGTCATAAAGTGACAATGCTAATTGAAATGTAAGAACAAGTACCCTTGGCTACCTTCCCATGCAGTATGAAGCTCCATTAACTCTTGTAAAGAAAGAAAATTTGCATAATGTTATATCTCACAGCTGTGGGAGGGTATTGGCTTGCCAAGGTTTAAGTGTTTCTTCTTAAGAGAGAGTGGAGAAACTTCCTGGTGATTATGTTGCCTTTGTTTTGCTAGTTGATGACTAGCTGAAGGGTTGACATTGAGTTGCAGTGGTACTGTCCGAGATACAGAGAGCATATTTCCCTTAGCAAACTCTGTGTCTTTGTGTCTAGGATACTTCTCATATTGGAAAAGCTACAGTTCCTATCTGCTATCTTTGATTTGGGGCAGGAACTTCACTGTTGAGCAAGGCATCTGTTTGGGAGATGCAACAAGAACTATTTGCCATACAGAGATCTGGGTAGACTTATCAGAGGTGTATTTTTTTAAAAATCTTTTTTAATATTCAAGTTGTATGTTCTCCAAAGGCATAAACTCAGGCAAGTGACATTTCTTAGTACAAAGTTATGATTAGTAATCGTGTGTTATCTCCACTAATATTGCAAAATGCTCTCATCAGTAAAATAATTTTCTAAAGCAAATTAACATACTGCTGGAGTTACAGATGGACTACAGTTGAGAGGGTTTTTTTATTCTTACTGAATGAAGACTATAAAAGGTGATTTGAAATATTTTGGCCAAATCGTAAAATGGTTTGCATTGGATGAGACCTTTAAAGATCATCTAATCTAGCCCCCCCACTGCCCTGGGGGGATGTTCTATATCTTTCAGTATAACAGGTTGCTTAGACCCCTATCCAGCCTCATGTGGTTTGCAGGTGTGGGCCATCCACAACTTTTCTGGGCAACCTGTTCCAGGCTTGCCTCTGTAATAGTAAAGAATTCCTTGCATCTTACTTAAGCCTACTGTCTTTTAGGCTAAAACCATTGCCTCTAGGGGTCCTATCACTACAGGCCTTGCTAAAAAGTTTTTCTTCATTGTTCTTATAAGCCCCTTTTTAGTAAGGCCACAATAAGGTCTCTTCAGAGCCTTCTCTTCTCCAGGCTCTTCTAGCCAGCTCTCTCGGACAGTCCTCATAAGAGATGTGTTTTATCCATCTGACAATGTTTTGTAGCCCTCCTCTGGACCCTCTCTAACAAGTCAATGTGTTTCTTGTCCTGGGAGCCCTAGAGCTGTATGCAGGTGATGTCTCATGAGAGTGGAGTATAGAGGAAGAATTACCTCAGTTGACAGGGTGACAACACCTCTTTAGGTGCTGCCCAGTGTTTTTGATTTGTTTTCTGAGCTGAAAGTGCACGTTGCCGTTTCATGTCCAGGTAGCCCCAGGACCTTCTTGACAGGGCTGCTCTCAGTCCTCTTGTAACTCAGTCTGTACTGATACTGGTGGTTGCTCCAACCCAGGTGCAGGACCTTGCACTTTGCTTTGAACTTTATGAGGTTCATGTTTGCCCACTCCTTAAGCTTGTCATTGTCGCTCTGGATGGCATCCCTTCCCTCAATACACTTACCAGCTCAGTGTTGTCTGCAGACTTGCTGAGGATGCACTCAGTCGCTGTGTCTGTGTCATTAATAAAGACACTGAGCAGTACTGGTCCCAGTGCACCCCCCTGATGGACACTACTTGTTAGTGATCTCCCTTTGGGTACTGAGCCCTGGGTGCAGCTACCCAGCTGCCATCTCTTGAGTAGTCCATCAAAGTCATATTTCTCCAATTTAGCGACAAGGTGTTGTGTGGGAAGTAATAGTTTCCTAAAGAAAATAATTGTTTTATTTACATTTTTAAATATGTAAAGTAATTAAATTAAAATTTTAATGCAATTGTGTTAAAAAGCATTTTATGATTTCCATTTGCATGCTCTCCTATTTTCTTATTTCTTCCAGGAGACTAAAATTGCTGAGTGACTGTGGAGAGTCAGATTTGAGCATGAAAAAACCAAACCCTCTTTTGAATGCCATTGCACCTCTCTGAAATGGAAAGTTTGACTGAAGCAATTCGCTTTGGATGGTCAGAACATACGAGTTTGCTCTAAAAAAATTCTGATTATGACTGTATATCAATTCATATTATTCCTGCATGCTGTTTCTGTTGACAGTGAAATCAATTTGTAACAAACATCATCGCTATATTTTGAGGAGCAGAAGTTGAAAGGTGGGCAATACAGGAAAAAATCCTGGGCTTTCAGCTAAACCTATTTAGACAAAAGTTTGTGTAAAAAAATTCTTTAACAGTGTCCTGAAAATACAAACAAGAAAGCAATTGTGAAAGAATAGGGTTTTAAAAGAGATTGCATCTGGTTTTGGTACAGTTTTGGTCTCTATGGACATCATGGTTTTGCTTTTTAAAATACCTATTCTGAAATGTGTGTGATATCACTAATAATTTCAGATTGAGTGTATATTACTGTCGAGAGCCTGTGATAGTCTGTGACTTGATATTAATGTCATTTAAAGAGACACAGAGAAGAGGGATAAAGATACAGGCTTCTTTTAGGATTGTGTCTTTTACCACCTTCAGGTTGTGACAGTGTTGTTTTTCTGGTTCCCCAGCTTATTGTGGATGACTTAACTATGGCATGCAAGGTTCTCTTAGTGTAGTAATCTTTATTTTAAGGAAACCTATACAAACGGTGTTATTGCAGATGACAAATTCAAAGGATATTCAGATGAAAACATACATCCTATTCCTATGTTCTGAGGATCTGGAAAGATAATGCTTGCTATGAAGTGCAGCTGGTCAGAGTTAAAAGTCTGACTGATACTGAAGTGTCTGTTTAATGGTAGATGCTCAGCAAAACCCCAGCCAAATATTTGGGATTTCTGTTGTATTTTTCAAGTGTGATTTAACAGATCTTATATTTTGTGTTTGGTTTTTTTTTTTTGGGGGGGAGGTTTATTGTTTTTGTTTACTTAATGTAGGTGTAGTTGATTTGTATCCAAAGGATAGCTCCTGGAGTATTCCTTAGCTGTCAGTATCCCAGTCCTTGCAGTCCTCTGCATTCAGCATCATTTCAGAATGGGGCTTCTCTAGAAGAACTAAACAAACTTAAATTTCCAGGAATGTAAATATATTCAGTAGGGGAAAAAAACAACACCACATTTTTTACTCACATATGACTAATTGCCTTTTAAGGGAGGTTTGAGAAGTCTTGAAAACCTACAATAACTTTACTATAAGACTGTGCCTGCCAAATAGTTGCAGCTTAATCTCAGAGGCTTGGGAAAAAAACAAAAAAGCATTTGGGTTTTCTAAAAACCCTGAGTGATTAATGTTTAGTCAGATAAATGTAAATACCTTTTTAATAACAATACTGTGATTAGGGCATTAAAAACCTTTTTTTTTTTTTTTTTTTTTTTTTTTTTTTTCTAAAAGAGGCTTTTTTAGAGAGTTCTTCATCATTTCACTGAAGGCATGTTGTCCTTTTCTGGAAGCCCTCACTTTAAAGTTTAATGTCTGTGGGAATGATTAGTGACTAATGTACTTTACTCTTCATGGTACTTGCAGTTAATCCTTGAAAAAATGCTACAATAAAAATTATTTCTCTCATTATGTTATGAAAAGGATGCAAAGGGGAAACAACATCTTGAAACAGATAGGTGTAGTCCTATTTTTACTCTTCCTACAAGCCATGAAACAGGGCTACAACAATTCAGATATTCTGCTCACTTCTCTAATGCCAATTTACTATGACCTTAGTCACTGGATGAGGTTTACAATCAGTCTTTGAAAGAAGAAGTAGAACCCCTGTCTCTTCCTCTTGTAAGTGAGTGTCTTAAATGTTAAGTTACAAGTCATGTTTCCGCCTAGTTCAATGAATCATGAATTATTCCCTTGCACAAAATTTCAGTAGATGGCAGGTAGACTGTTTATGAATGCTCTAGTTGGATGAGTTGGAAGTTCTTCACAGAGTTTGTTCTGTGTGTTCTGTGTGGCTGTGAGGGGTGAGGATGTTAAATCTCTACAGTCTGAGAATTGGCACAGGACTATTATCCTGGATTAATACCTTTTGGCTTAAAAGATTTGCCTTTAGACTTGAATTTTTATAACTGGCTTTTACAGTGAAGTTCTGGGTTGTGTTAGTGTTTGCTTAAATTTGGTCCATTAGGAGTCTCATGCTTTTGGAAAGCTGGGTTTGTGAAGTGCCTGATTCATGACCTTGCTGATGTGGAAGATATTTTAACCATCTGTGTTTGCAGCTTTTGGGACCTGAACTTGATAGGCCTGTCAAGTGGTTTTGTGATGCCTGTAAGGATTTTCATCTTGAATTTATGCTTGCAATTTTCATCGTTCTGCTTGTGGATTTGGACCTACTTACCTCTATGTTTCCATCATTCTTGCCTGAATGTCAGACTAGTCTTGACTTAACCTTTAGGGCAAGGAAATCCTCTGTGAGCTAGAGTCATGCTCCTGGTTCTCCTGCGGGGTAAGCCCATTATATAAACAGCTCTGTATTTGGAAGAAAACCAGTCAAATCTTATTTCCACTCTTGTCCAAAAATATTAGCTCTGATCCCTTCAACCTTGGTGTAAGTTCCATGTGAGCACCAGTACCTAAAGAGATCCTGTTTAGAATTGCGCATTCAGAATCTTTTATGAGGGCAGTCAGTATGTTGAAGTGAGTTTTTGCAACATCTCTCTACACATGAGAGACTTCAGGGTTCTCTAGATTTCTCTCTGTGATAGTTCCTGTGTGGTTAATTTTTCAATTCTAGATTTTTTTCATGTGTTTTCTTTAGGAAGCTAGTTCTTTGTATGCAATGTGGCTTCACTGTCTTTGCAACAAGGCTGGCATTTGTTGCAGCTGGCAGCTATTTTTTTTCCTCTTCAATGAATTCCTATTTCACCAGCTAAACTCAGATGCTTCCTGCTACAGTATAACCACTTACATTATTTGTATGAATTTCTGTAGCCCAGAAAAATAATTCTTTGTAAGGATATCTCACTCATGTTTAACTGGAGGATTCTATACATGTGACTGCCAGATCATCATCCTTTGTTGAAAGAAAACAAAGTGTTTTTCCATTAGTGTTACCATATCTAATTCTAAAATTCTAGCCAGAGGGTAAATAACTTGAATTTAACTGTGCTCAACACTGTATCTCATTTTTACTGCATTAAATTTACTTTATCTAGTTAACACAAAATCCAGGTTATTTAAAAATTCAGTTGGATTTTATGAGTAATTTGTTCTGATATAATAAAGCTTCCCTATCTTTTCCCCAGAAGATGACAGAGGGATTTATAGTATCACCACAGAGACCTCCTACAGCTTATTTCTTAGTCTGTTATGGATTCTTTCGAGTTACTCGTGAATTACTCAGCAGCACTCAGCACTTAAAAACAGTTCAGTAGCTTTCCCATCCCCTGAAGGCTAGAACAACTGCATTACTGAACCCTCATGTGTGTCCTCTCCACTCCTTCCTGGGAATGTTTCATTTCTCCTGCCTGGAAGGTGCCTGTGACTGTAGCAGGAATAGAATTTTTTGTTTTGTTTCTGTAACACCTCAATGTCTCCTTGAGCTCACTGAGTAATAGTGATGGACATGTATATGCAAAGCCTAAAGGTAGGCAAAATACTAGCTGCTACTCAAGACCTTCAGTACAGCTTACAAGATCTGTGGACACTTTAGAAGTTTTCTCTATGTGTGATAATACTGCATATAGGCTACTCCTCAAGACCCAACATAATTTGGTCCTTAGCTTGAGCCTTGTGTCTTAAAGAGCAGTTCTAGAATGATTTTCTGGAGATTTTTGGAGTATATTTCCTGTGTTGCTTGTTTTGCAGAATCCCTTACATAACTATTTCATGTTAACCTTTTTTATCTTGATGATGTGAAGTTGTCAAGTCTTCCTTGTCAGTGTAGCCTGATTTATGGCTTCTAATTTTTTCACTTTAAACTGCATTCTGTTTCCTAGTTGAAAGTTAAAAGCAAAGTCAGTGTTCTGATAGTCTTCCTATAATCACCTAAGCCCTGACCAGTGACATCTGTTGCATCTTTTGGTCTTTGATTTTGTATAGGGATTTATCTTTCTATAAAACCTTTTCCATACAAACAGTAATAAATTAGTTTTGTTTGCTTACTGAGGCATTGTAAGTTATATTGCATAGGTACCTTTTGTGTGTGGGAGTCCAGGGCTTCCCTCTGGCTGCCCTGGAAGGTCTGGGACTCTGGCAGGGAGTCAGGAACCCCCCTGTACTGAGCCCCGAGAGACACTGTCTCTGATCTCTGCCCATGGAAAAGAGTTTTCAATATTACAGGATTAATTACAAGCTCTAAGTATTTGATATAAGTAATAATTAAGTGTGGCACGAGTGCAAAAGTAAAATTTTAGGATTCTAGATAAGGGGTCCAAAGGGGACAAGATGGAGGAAATTGGGTGTGTCTTGTCCTTCTTCTTCATGCCTTCCATGTTTCACTGTAGTGTTGGCATTTTTCTATTGATTTAGGCTGGGGACACACTGTTCAACGTAGGTGATAGATATTGGCACATTATTGTAAATCTAGCACACGTAGTTTCTGGTGTATAATGTTTGTAACATCCCACTGAGGGCAGAGCCCCACACGCTGCCCTGCAGGACAGACCTGCGGCAGGGCAGCAGAACATGTTAAAGATAAGCAAGAATAGACAACCTTGAAAACCAGCAGAGATGAATTATGACTTCTTCTTTAGCTACGAGGCTCAGAGACTTTCTACAATCTTGGAATCATCTCAGTACCACAGGTTCCGACATTTGTGTTTACCTCACATTATATATGTATTTAGACACAATTATATGTGTACACAAGCACTTGCTACCTTTAATGCAGGATTCTTGAGGCACCTCTTTGGGCTGGTACAGCTCTAGCCTGTAGTGGCCAGTCTTTTGTCACTCTGCAGTTTCCAATTTGTGTGGTTCAAGTCCACAGGGCTCCTTTCTTGCTCTTGTAATTTTTCCAGTATCCATAATGAACAAGGCAAGTGTTCTGGTTTGTTTAATCTGTGTGCAGTGACAAATTGTAGGTTAAATAGATAATTCTTGTGTATTTTTTACAGTCCCATTTAATCTAATCAGAATTCCACTCATACTCTGGAACTGTGTTCTAGACACCTATATGGAGGTGATTATGTAACTTACTTAGATAGTTTGTGATTAACTTACTTAATGTTGTCTTAAATTCCTTCTGATGATAATAGGGAAACATTTCCTCAGGTAGTGCTATATGACATTGTAATGTTTTTTCTCTTCTTATTTTCCAGCTGTATGGGGAAACTTTGTCAATATGAGGTAATGTATATAATTTTTGTACTGACTATCCTTATGTTTAATAAAATTAACTTACCTTTCCTATCAATATATATAAAGCACAGAGAAAAACAGCTCACACTGTTGTTTGGGTGGTTGCTAAGCAGCTGATACAATTTTTTTTCTTAAATACAAAATGCTCAGTCTCAAAAATGGTTGTATATTTGTTATAGATCTCACCTGGAATTTTACTCACACTTCATCTGCTTTTCTTTGTACAAATTCATCTTCTGATTTTGGCCAGTTGGTTTGCATAGGCTTGGATTCTGCTTTTCCTCAGCACAGACGTGCTTGTATCTCAGTGATAATGTGGGTTTAAATACTGAAGAGCAGCACATTCCCCACTGCTTCCCATTATTATATTTCTGTACCTAGAATCAGAAATGTGCTTTGGAGAGTTTTTCCTCTTCCACAGTTAATTGGTAAGAATCTGATGGTTTAACTGCTGAAAAGCAGAAAATCTTGCATTGCCCTCTAGAATTTTTTTCCTTTAGAAATAGAAAGACAATAGGTATGCAAAACATGCAGATTTTCACATTTCTGCTTGCATGCGAGTTTATCCTGCAGGAAAATTCACTGGGAAGACACAGCTGCAAAAGAAATTGAAGAGAATATGGGTACAGCTTGTTCCCTACAGCAAAGTCATTGTGTATAGAGGACAAAATATCTTACTATGTTGTTTTGCTAGTAAAGGGTTTTGGTATTCTGTTACCTCTCCTTGTAGCACATAGTAAGGAAAGTTTGGGACAAAATAAGAATAATAATGAATTTTCTCTAGGCTCTAATGCACCCAGGATGACTTACCCTAGGGGTCTGTTCCTGTCCAAAGTGGCCCACTCCTCTTGGAGTTTCCCACCCTTGATGCAAAAAGTGCTCAGCTGTCATGCAAACAGCTGCTGGGCTGCTGTAGGTTGCAGATGGAGATACCAGTTAGATTAACATGTTATCATGACCAGTGAACTGTGGCAGCTTAGCAGCTGTTATGTGAGCAGCTGAGCATTTCTTAACAAAGGACAAGAACCTCAGAGAGGGGTTTGAGGAGGACAGGTGGGTGTGGGATCCAGAGTGTTTATTTCCTGATAGGCTCTCCTTACAAATTCTGCCACTATCTGCCTCTGAATTTTTATTTGAAATGTCCTTTATAGAGCTTTTGAGGGGGAAAAATTCTTAAGGACTAATGTTGGTCCTCAGCCAGTAAGATTGTCTTCGTTAGGAGAAAATGCTCATGAAAAATAGATTGCAGAGTTGCCAGTCCTTGAGTTGCAGGATTTGTGAGTAAAAAACAGTAGGAACTATTTTTGAGGGGACCTTTTTAAATTCTGAGGAGTTTTCCAAATTTTCCTTGCTCGCTTATAAGAGAGGAAACTGTTCCACAGTTGTTTGCATAGTTTTTCATAAATTTCTGTTACTTGGGAAAACATCTTCAAAATCCACTAAGATAGCTTAATACCACTTCCTTATAGTAAATTCATTCAACATTAGCTTCAGGGTTTTTATTTGCCACTAGTGCAATAAATGACAACTTGATTTGAACAGATGGTTCAGGGAACATGTGTCTTAGTGTAGGAATTTACTGAATTCTTTAGAGATACAAATGAATCTGGTCAGTAAGGTCTTTGCCTCAGTAATAGACTGAGTTGACTTTCTTTAAAAGTGTGAGTTTTAGAGAGGGTTATGAAGGGAATCATTGCTTTAACTTCTGTGTGGTGAGTGTGTATATATATATATATCTGCTTAACAAAGGATCTTCTGTTTCTCTAGGTGTAATGAGTTCAGGACCCAAGTAAAGGAGCTCTGTTTTTCACTTGAAAGAACTGTATTTTATGTCGGGATACCCATGATTCCTCTAGTATGCAAAAATTTAACTACTGTGAGATAAATAATTCCCTTTTCAGAAGGTTTAATTGGAAAAGAAAAAACCCAATAACACAAATGGTAGGAAAATTTAATAACCTTGATACAAGAGCTAGAATTTAAAAATACATATTCTACAGTTGTAAAAGTTTCCTCAAAAGTGAACATAAGTGAGACACTTTACACAATCAGATGCTAAAAGAGACCACATTTGTGCAAGACACTGGCCTTTTAGACAGTATTCTATTTTCACAAGTTACCACAACATACTTCATCCTTGGCCTCATGTCAAATGAGTAACATTTGTGTGAGAAGTCAGTATTGCCCATCAGGCAGTCACTGAAGATGTGTTTTAGTGCA
Source organism: Lonchura striata (assembly GCF_050655825.1). NCBI lineage: Eukaryota > Metazoa > Chordata > Aves > Passeriformes > Estrildidae > Lonchura > Lonchura striata. Next base: position 91,175,075 of record NC_140703.1, on the reverse strand, counting down.
GCTGGGATTTTTTTCCCATGTGTTTGGGAAAGTTCAAAGTGAGATACATTTGTCTAAAGGAAAACGTTTTGTCAGCATACAGTATGCAGAGACCCTCAAAGAGACATTTTGGGCCTTTGCACAGTGAAGTTACACTAAAAACAGTAATTAGACACTTTTCTAAAATGCAGTTAATTTTCTATGTAAAATGAATGTAATTTTTATTGGTACTGTTCTTTCCTGTGGGCTTGGTTCAGTTTCTGCCAAACTGATGGATTTCAATGGAAATTAGATCATCCTCTTTAATTTAATTTGTTCTAATTATGTTTTTGAAATAATACTAACTTGAGGTGGTTTGAGGATGCTGTTTTAATATGATGGAGGTGCAATGAAGCAATTATAGCATAGGTGTGTATTATTTTTTTTCTTTTCTTGTCAACAGGTCTCTTCAAGAAAATGGGGATCAGAAAGTGGAAAGTAGAATAGAAGAGGTTAGTTTGCTAATAGTTGTAATCTATTTTATTTTCAGGATTCCATTTCACTCATTTCATATTGAAGTGGTATATTTAATTTTATCTCATTACTCTTGATTCTGCTAAAACCAAAGCATTTGATTTGTTTCTATACATAAGTTTTTGAATTGTTCTTCACTGTAGTGGAGTTTCTAACATTGATCTGTGACTCCACTTTATTTTCATTAAAATCTTTCTTGAAAGTGATTGCTGATACATTTGCTGCAGAGACTATGGTAGAATCCTCCCAAGAACTGTTTTATTTGTTACTGAAAGGATGTACACAAATTCTGTCCTCTGACTGCCTTACAAAATATGAAGTATATACAAGATGCATTACAAATGTAAAGGTGCCCAAAATTGCTTTGCTTTGTTCTTAACTAATGAATAAATATAGCAATGTTTTTGGCTGGCGAGGGTGTGCAGTGCCAAGGCTTTAAGCACAAGTCCTAGCAATTTCTGGAGTAGACATGGGGACTGAACTTACTAGTGGTTTTGGACTGCTGTACCAATACCTCTGAATTTCCATTTCAGCTTCAGTTTGTTGTGAAATGTTGAGAATGTGTGCAACAGATCTTCCTCCAAATGTTTCAGCCTTCCAATCTTATAACAATAAAACAAAGTATTAAATAGATAGAGAAGTCCTTGAGGTTGTTACCCCTTACCCTTGTGTGGGTGTGTTCAGGTTGGTCTGCCTAGTGTCTTGTATTCCAGCAGGTTTATGTAGCAGCCTACTGAAATTGCTTAAAATCAATGGAGTGTCTGTATTCTTAGTTTGTCTTTTTCATTCCTCTCTCTTGCTTGTCTTTAAAAAAAAAAGTCTGGTAAGTGTTGCAAAAAGCATTGCGAAAATTCCAATTGTTTAAGAATGGTGAAATATTTGAAATTCAATGTGTAGATCAGAGTTACTGTAAGGTCTGAGAAGTTGAACATTTCTGGATCTTATTTTTAAAGTTGTACTTGTATAATGTCTTAGACCATCAGAATAACTGTTTCAAGAGCTATTTGCTGTTCCACAGAGCTGAATATTTAATTAATATAAATGACAATACCATATTATTTTGTCTTAACATGAATATGCAGCTTTATTCAGTCTATGAAATTACTGAATTGTCTAGCTCTTTCCAGCAGTATTTGTATAAAACAAATTAATGGTGATTGCTGATGTGCTGCCACTTAGTACCAGTTAGAACTTCTGACAGTTTTCAACTTGTGTATAGTCCAGGAGGGTAAATTTTGTGACAAGGCTTTAATGTCTTAAAAACATGAATTCAGGGACGGACTCCTGTTGAAATTCAGCAGGACTGTTGAAAATTTGGATTCTGTGATAAAGAAATTGAAACTGATGCCAGTTTAAGTGATTCTTCTAAAGCTATAAAAATGCAAACAGAAGTCTTGGTAGGTGAACTATATTTTCTATCAGATTTCCTTTCAATATTTTCTTAAGCCTAAATATACACTCAAATCATGATGTAGATTTAATACCCCTTTCTCTGTGTCTGTGTCCTCTGTATGCTTATCTGTTGTCCATTTAAATAGTTGTGTTAAAATTACTGTCCCATTGTTCTGTTGCTGGATATAGCAACCTTTGACAACCTCAGACAAGTCACTTACGACTTCACTTTGTCAAATAGGAATCATAACATTGGATGTCCTTATCAAGACTATGGTACTCATAGCCTTGAGATGTTTTGTTTTCAGTGGTAAGTTAAGGAATTTAATTTCACACTTTTCTAGGTGATTTGATTTTTGGTGGAAAAGGCTCAAGGGTTTTTCTATGTAAAGGAGGCTTTAAAATGTAAGTTTCTTGGAGTGTCTTCAGTAAAGTTCTTCATAGGAGATTGTTTGCCATGACTTTTGCTCTGAGGCAACTTCCTATGTGTGTGTTTTGTGATGTGAATCCTGTTTTATTCTTCAAAGATTAAATGTTTTTCCTTTATTTTAGGCTGTTGCACCTCTAAGGGAGAAAATCAAAGATCTAGAAAAAAGGTATGTCATCTGCTGGATTTGGGAAGCAGCTCAAAGGCACAGTTTCTTTTCTGTAGCAGTCAGTTCTGTAGTTGTGGGCTTGAAATAAATTTTTGTATATACCTTCAGTACTTTTGATTTGTTGTCACATATAAGTGAGGAAAGGGCATTGAATGTTGAGACAGTAATGGTTAAGGTATTCTGGCTGATTGATCCTACTAAATCAAGCTGGGAGTGCTGGACTCTGTAATGTTCAAATCCTATGGAGGTATTTGCTGTTGGAGTCCAGATGATGAATGGATTACTGTGGTTGATGTCTGCTAAGACATACTGGTTTCATCTTCAAGAGACTTAAAATATGTTTCACCACACTTTTCCTATACTTGTGATGGGTGACTCTTCCTCAGCTACTGTTCAGTGATTTGCTTGTGCATCTTAGCCTGTGTGCATGAGCCTGGCCGACCACCTTCTCTCAGGATTTGTAAGGGAAAGTGTTGCCCCTCACTCTGTCTGTTTGCCTTTGTGTCACATCAGTTCTCTGATCTGGGTGTCCTGGTGGACAGATGATTTCATCACAGAATGAGATCTGGTGTGGCAGTGAGAGCTGTCAGCTCTGACAAGGACATGCTGCTTTTGCCGGTGGTACTGTTTTGCAAGTGACACTGCACACGTTGTTGGTGTCCCACGCAAAGCAGAGAGTGCTGCATTGCAAAAAGCCAAGTCTGGACTGTCCAAGCAGTATTAGTAAGCCCTTGTGGGGTATTGTGTACTTGTGGTTGTGTGCTCTTCTTTTGGAGAGGGGACAGAATACCATTGCTGCTGGACAGAGGTGTGCTTGACACCTGCAGTACTTAGCTGTTGAGAGATTTGTCTTGTCAGTGAGCAGCTGCCCCTCCTCCTCCCACTCCTCCTGGGCTGTAAGGAGAAAAAAATTCAGTTCTGTTTTTTTACAATTGATTTGAAAGGTTCAGTGACTTGCCACATACAATTTACTTCAGTGAGAATACTGAACTGGTTGCTCATCTCTTAATATGCACATGAACTTCATAGGTTGAACTAGGTGTATATTGGCAATGTGAAACAAACTGCAGGTTGTGTCACCACCTTGCCAATTACAATATTAAATTGATTTATTTATTAAATCTTCGTTGATAGTCCAGTCAACTGTCAGCTTCAGTTGTGGGTAATTCAGGTGTTTTCTTCTGCCATTCATGAACAAACTTGGTGGGAGGGTATCCTGATTGGCTCTTTATTTAATAATTGTTGTATTTTTTTCAAATGAGCAATGAGTTGTTGAGTAGAACCATTAAGTTAAAACTTCGCCTGCAAGCCATATAAATACTATGGCCTTTTCATGTGTATTGATAAGTTTTGTTTCAGACCTCTAGGAAAAAGGAGAAAGAATCAAAATATTTTTTTACCTCTGTATGAACCAATCTTAAAATTATACTTTCACAAAGGAGGAGCTCTTATTATTGTCTTATTATTATTTTTCAAATAATGTAGCCATTTACCTCTTGTGGTTCAGCTGAATGTGGGTTGTTGCAATTAATATTTTTTAAATTTTATACCTGTGTGAAGTGGAAGTAAATAACTACTCGCTGTCAGATGCCTGAAAGCTGAGATTCTGTTTGCAAAGTTTATTCTAGTGTCAATGTTTTGTTACTTCATAAGCTGATAAAACATGAAAGCAAGCCATCTTCATGCTTTTGAGAAGCAGGAAAGACAAGAATTCCTTAATGCTAGTCTCATGACAAGAGATTGTTTAACTGAAGCTAGAGGTGTCACGTTTTTTTTTAAGAATTTGCACAGCAAAAGCATTGCTATGTAGGCATCAAAGCAGGCATTAAGTCAAGATAAATTTGGTTTTGTTGCCAAATGGTCATCATTTGGCTGCCAGACTCTATCCCACTGCCTCTAAACTGCTACTGGTGTAGTAAAAGGAGCAGAAATGGTTGTGAGGTCCCTTTGGCAGCAATATGACCCCAGGCTGGATTACTGCAACCTTAAAATAGTGGTCTTTGAAATGGAGGAGCTAGACTTCCCTTGCATCTAGTTATTTCCCACTTAAACTTATTTTGAACTCCATAAATCTCCTTTTATGCGTGAGTTTTCCTCCCTGTCTCAGAATGTGTATTACACATCTGCATTGTGCTTGAGCACAGTCTTTCATTGCTTCAGCATAAATCAAATAAATTTTTTGTGACCTGTATAGTGATCTAATGCAAGTGTAGGTAGCTTCTTTTTCAGTCTCCCTGTGTGGCTAACATTGGAAGATTCCATTGCCATATTTCCCCTATCCAAGAAACTGAAAGTAGCTTTCATGCTGTGATGAAAATTGGATAAAGTACTGAAGCATCTGTGCTCTGGTGAGCCAGTACTGCAGGATAGAAGAGGGGGTGGGGGTGCTTCAAGATCACAGTTGTAGGGTTAGTTCAATCAGCGGCTCTTGGTGAGTAGAAGAAAATGTAATTCTTGGCATTTTTGGTCCTGCATGCTACACCAGGATATCTCTAGCCTGTGGATGTACTGGAGGAGAAGAGTTTAATTTTCGTGTGGTGTCATGCTGATATTTAGTTAAGGAAAACCTGAGCTATGAAATTGCCAAGACTATGAGGCTAATTACTGAAATAAATAAAATTCACACCTCCTTTCAGAGGACTTTGTTGGCAGAATGCATGGCAGGGAGAGAGAGAAATACTTCTAAGGTTTGAAACTAAAGAGTTTGAGAGAGCACTTAAGATTCATATGTTGCATAATTTTATTTTATGGTTTCTTTGGATTGATTAAGTTCTTGTAAGGAAGATGCAAAAATTAAATTACTAGCTTGAAGACCAAATCCAGCTAGAGCAAATAAATGGTAGTCTAGTATGCCTAAGAAAATTAAGATTAATTTTCATACTGAATAAACTCTTGTAGAAATTGTTGAAATATCTTAAAATGTGTTTTTTCAACATCCTGATTGTAAACTTTATATTGGTTTTTGTAAAACTTTAAGGCAAGTTAAAACTTTGTGTTGTAAGTTTCACATTAAAACATCATGGGGAAGTGTTTGAAGTCAATGCGGTAAGCCAACAAAATTTGCTTTGAGTTCCACAGCTTTTAAGAGGGTTGTTTGCCTTTCCAAACTTTAAAAATAAGGTGTTCAGTCACTGCGCATGTCTTATTGTTTTATTCTCTTGTGATGTCATGCCTGACATTAGTTCTGCTCTCAAAGGATAAAAGTCAGGTGATTCATTATATAAAAACAGGAAGAAAATTTAAAAGCACTCTTTGCAGATGAATTTTGATATTTCACCATGCATAAGCATTTTCTTGTGTTGACCCAGGTTGTTTTTCAGAATAAAGGACTAAATATACTCTTTGAATAAAGGACTAAATGTACTTTTAGCAGAACTTTAAGAATTGAAGGTTTTCAGAGTAGTTTCTCATGTATCAGAGACAGGTATGTGAAAGAAACCAGGCTGAAACTTACTTAGTTTTTCTTCTTTGTTTTGAAATGTTCTGTAGTTTTACCCAGAAGTACCCACCAGTGAAATTTTTATCAGAAAAGGATCGTAAAAGAATCCTGGTAAGTTTGTGTTTACTCAGAAGTTGTTTTGAGGAAATACCAAGAAATTCTGTAGAATGTAATCTGTTTTGTGGGATTAAGGACATGAGAAGGGATGAAGGGAATTACCTTGGATGTTATATGTGTTGCACAGGTTTTAGGGTGCTGCTTCACTTATTTGTGTTGATGTTCTTAAATTCATCATATGAACAATACATGTGGACTCTGCTTTTGAAGTTTGACTTTCCAACTAAACTGCTCTTCCCTGTGACTTCTCAGGATCACATTGCCAAAGAGTCTTTGTGTGCACTCTCAGATGGCTTAAACTTTCAAAGACTGGGAGAATTTTTTAAGCACATCTTAATGGCAACCTTGTGTGACCAAATTGGGCAAAATCTAGTCATAAGGCTAGAAAACAAGTTGCTCAGCAGGGAGTGCTCATCTCCCTGTATCTTCTCTGTGGATTCTGTTCTTTTGAAGCATCATAAGCAGTTGAGGGGGGAAGAGGATAGCAGGTTAAGTCAGGACAAATAGTTGTCCAGGGCATTCTTAAACTTAGTGAATTGTACTTGAACTCAACTTTTGCAAACACTTTTGAAGTTGTCTGTGACCTAGATTTTTCTTTGTTTCTGTTTGTCTGGGGAGTGGGGGTGAAATTGTCCCCATGTTTTGAAGGCAGAGAAAGTATAGCTTCTTGTAATGTGTAAAATAGAGTATGAACTGCTTCTGTCGTAACGAAAGTAAAGTCTACAACAAAACCCTGCTAGTATGCCTAACGTAGCTGGTGTTTTTATTTGCTTTGACTTCAAAATCTTGAAGAAAAAAACTGAAAATATACAGAAAAAATTATTTTGTTGCATTGTTAGGCAATAATCTTCATTGCTATTGCAAAATTTCAAAGGTGTTACTAAATTACCAGTTTAGTTCTGCAGTGGTGTTCTGTCATTTTTATGACACAGACCTGTAGAATCCCAGTGCCCCTGTTGAATATAGAAAATAAACTGAGGAAAATAGAGGCTTAATTTTGAAAATTCTTAAATTGTGTACTTTGTGTGTTTGCAAGGGTAAAGTAACCTTAATGTCATGTTTTCTGTGTGAGAATGTACTTCAACAAAAGTGTCAGTGAAAGCTGTTAACAGGCTGTGGAGCTCTTAATGTTCACTTCGAGCCTTTGCCACTGAAAAATACTGGATGTTTTGTTGAAATTTATTGCTTCAACAGAGATGGCAAGTAGTTGGAATAGGAGTGTTTTCAGCTGACCTGGAGGTGAATAACTTTCTGGTTCCCTGTGTATTTAGTACAGTTTAAATGACTACAGAGAAAGCTGGCCAAAAGGAGTGGCAGATTCTTCTGACTAGTTTTCTGCCAACTCGGGTGGGCATTCATTGGCCTCCTCCAGGTTTTTTTTTTCTGAATTGAATATAGTAGAGTGATAAAAGCAGAAAACAAAAAAATATATAATTTCCTTATGGGGCATGAGATGTTTTGAATCTGTTTGCAGACAGCAGAAATGTGTAATAAATAGACAAAACTGTAAATGTCTTTAGTGAAGATAATGATATGTAATATTTGTGCCTTTTAGTAGGTGCTGAAGTTAGCAAGCATACGTGCACTACTAAGTAATTAAATATTTTCATTAATGTTGTCCTAATAATTCCTTTTTAAGATCCAAGTTGTGGTGCTTCAGTTTTGATGTGGATATGATTCATGTACAACTTACAATTATGTAGATTAATATGTCATTGTGATTTAGAGTAGTAATATTTAGTAATATTTAAAAGTATAAAAATAGTAATATTTAGAAGTGATGCTTGTATGAGTAATTACAGGAAGGTTGTACAAAGAACTTCAGTGATAAATCATCTTTTCTTCTTTTTAATGTTGCATCAAATAATGTTAAAAAACATAATTTACATAGTCTTTTTACTTTTCCAGGGCATATTCAACTCCTTTTTCAATGATTTCTTAAGTGCTTTGTCTAATACCCATGGAAGTGATATGTTAATAAAGCCAACTTAGATTCATCATAAAAACTACTTGTAGGTTTAAGGTAATTGGAAACTTCTTTCCAGACAGAATTGGTTTGTGCTTTTTTTTACCTTTTTTGTGCTTTTGTTCTTATTGTGTATGTGATTTTTTTTTCCTGTGTTTTTTATGCTTTTTTTCATTTTTTGGTTGGCTTTGTGATTTTTTTTTTTTTAAAGGGGTATTGGGAAGAAGACACTTCCTTTTACTGAACCAGAGACATATATTGCAAGCATTGAGTTTATCTTCTCTAGAATCTTGGAAACAGAAGTAGCAGCAGGAGATTTCCATGGGTCTCAGTTGAAGGAGTAGGTTCACGTATTCTACAGCAAAGTCTTGTCCTGGTCACCACAGAAAAGGCAAAACCTTGGAACATTCAGCAAGGCTTCAGCTTGCTTGTAAGTCAGGATAAACTCATGGCATTAGGTTTGTTTTTTTCCCTCTGGGAAGTGGTGAGATGGCAAAGGGCTGTTCTCCCTCAGTTACTGGTCTTCTGTCCTCATTCTCATCATTCTGCCAGAAACCTGCTCTTCCCTCCTCTCTGTTGCAGCATAACATGAGCCTTGAGATTCTTTCTTTTATTCCAGAAGATGTTTCTCCTTCAGGTTTGTCAGGGAACTGAATAAGATGATGAATTTGCCACAAGGAAGCCCTGACAAACTGAGAAGAATACTAAATAGACCAACTAAATGATTCTTTCATTAACTGCTATTTACAATTGTTTGGACACACTGGTGCCCCTGAATTTTTAATAAGAAAAGAAAGAATGAGAATACAAGAAGTGGACATGAAAGTTTTTGCAAAAGAAAACAGATGTCATTTTTATGTGGGTTTTTTTTTGTTTGTTTGTTTGTTTTCAATCTTTGGAGGTTTTCCTTTGCTTTTTTTCTAGCTTAAAAAAAATCTGCTAATCTTGCTTTTTAGAACAGTGGATGGCAGGGTAGTGGACAGGATAAATGTTTAGTCTTTGATTAACCCAAAGTAAAAGAACTTCAGGCTTCTCATCCTTTTCCACATAGCACTTTGTCATTTCAGTGCACTGTCTGTTCTTTAGATTCCTGCTTGATTCCACCTTGTCCTTTCATTGTTTAGTTACTTGTCACTACAGCTGAAGAATGGACATAACAGCTGAATCACTTTGAAAATGTGAATTTGACCATGCAGATGTAGCTGATACCACACAGGTCTTTTACAATTCTACTTTTTGAGCATTGTTATGTGTTGTGTCTTGGTTTTTGAAAACAGTTTATGAAATGCAGAAAAAATAATTGCTTCTGTAGCTAGGTGTGGGTGTGTCACACAACTTGCAGTTCTGCTCATTGTGCTGACTGCTTCAGTACTGAATAAGTGATTTTTCTTGGCTTGTTTACTGTTAAAGTCTGTGGTGAAAAAAGGGAAAAATTAATGAACTTTCTTGTTTCTTCAATGAAACAGGGATTTAAATATTTTATTTCTGCTTGTTTCTGTGCAGCAGAACATCAAGTGTCAAGACAGGCGACTACTGCATGTCAGAGCTAATGGTATAGAATAGAGTTCTTTCAGTTGTAAGGGACCTGCAAAGATCCTCTAATCCAGCTGACTGACCTCCTTAGGCCAGGATGATGTATACTATGGATGCATCAAGACACAAAAAGAATGATTTTGGTTTTAGCAGATATTTCAAGTGAAAGGTCTTCATAGAATTCCCTTCCTCCTTTCTGAGTGAAAACTTACAGTACTTACTTAGGACACCCAGCATGTCTTCCATGATGTAGACCAGACAGAAGCCGGATTTGACATGTCTGATAAATTTGATGTGAAAATAATTTGGCATTCTGTCATACCTGTTTCTTCTGAAAAATGGCATTTGCAGAAATTTCTCTTATTACCCTTCTGCATCTTTTTAGACTTTGCTGTTACAAAAAAGAGCACAATCCAATTTGAAGGAAAAAAAGGAAAATAATCTGAAAATTAGATTTTGTTGATGTGAATAGGTAGCTGACCTTCTAGTCTGACAGTGATGAAACATATCAAGTATGTCTCAAAATTTTAAAGTCTGTAAATCTTGGAAAAAAATATATACATGGAAATGGAGTTGTTTCCCCTGAAGTAAGCAAAGATCTGAAACCTACTGTTCTATCTTCATGTTTGTAGACTTTGTCTAGTGTTTCTGTAAAAAGAAAAAGAAATTTATACCAACTGTCCTAACGCAGATAACTGGAGGAGCAGGGTTTGTGGGTTCTCATCTTACTGACAAACTAATGATGGATGGCCATGAGGTTACAGTTGTGGACAACTTCTTTACGGGCAGGAAAAGAAATGTGGAGCACTGGATTGGTCATGAGAACTTTGAACTGATAAATCATGATGTCGTTGAGCCCCTGTACATTGAAGGTAAGTAGTGTCTGCTTTGGTATTCACACTTTTTTGTGCCTTTCCCTTTTAAGCGTGTGTGTGTGTAAAGAAATGAAATTTATGTTCTGAGTCCTGGGTTGATCTGTCCAATATCTGTATGCGTTGTTTATTAGTAGCCCGTTTTTCTGTGACCTGTATGAAGTAAGAGGTTCAGAGCACTTTTGTCTTTGAAATCAGTTCTTTTCTGAGTGGACAGGAGGAAAGAGACCTTAAAAACATCCTGATATGTCTGATTTTGTGAGATGGCAAGATGGCAGTGGGTCAATCTGTCTGTCCAATGCATTGTCCCACTTTCCTATGTGCCTGCACAGGCTTATGCACACAGAATCTGTGGTCCAGATATTTCATGAACTGAACTGTAATTGAGGGCTGCAGTTACACTAGACAAGCATCTTGCAGCTGTGTATGGTCAGTTGAGAGGAAATTAACTTTCCTTAGTTGCATTCAGTGTCTTCTGTAGAAAACATTGCTCCCACTTTAGGTACAGGCACCCTACAAACTGAAGAGTTGGTAAACAGCAGCACTGAATTTGCCTGTTTTCAACAGAAAAACAAGAAAAATACACCAATCCTAAAGAAAGAAGCAAACAAACAAAAGTGTGTTCTGCTTTAAAGTAGTAGCTCAATATCTGGACTATCATAAACCTCAAACTATTAAGTAACCAGATTTTAAGGCACCATTAACATGGTTGTATTGGAGAGAGACGTGCATTTACAGACTCCTGTGAGAGTATCTAACCATATAATGAGTCAGTGAAAGCATTACTCAAATTACACTGCAGTTCTGGTGGGTGTGCTCCATCCTTTTAAAACTCTGTAGCAATGTACTTGTTCATTTTAAGAAAAAAATGAGTGGTTTTTTTTTTTTTTTTTAATTCCTGACAAATTCTAGTGGATGGAATTTCACAGGAAATATCTCTAGTAATTGCATCTCTTGTATTATTGCTTGTGATAAATTCCTGGCAAAACTACTGAAACAGTCCTGCAAAAACACATGTTCCTGCTCTATTCTGACAATGCACTGCTTCAGTTACTGCCTGTTATGTAGAAGTTATTTCAAACTTCTGTTTCCACTGATCAGGATAATGGAACAAGGATCTTATTAACTGACTCCAGGTGCTGGTAGCTCATACCTCAGCCAGATCAATTTGTCAGCTTTTCTAATCTTTTCCATTCTTTTCCTGCTTTCTGACTGATTACATTTGAGACTTTCTCAGAGAATTACCATCACTGCTATATTGTTGCCCAGCTAACTAGGCACTAATGAATGGGAATCCTGAGATCCTTCAGCTACCTTTCCTATGGCCTATGTAATTAAGATACCTATTCCCTATTTAGTACTGACAGCTAATTATTACATGTTACTCAGTGGGTAGTTTATTGAATGTCTTTTCATCTTCTAACAGTATAAATTGAGGCTGGCATGGCTAAGTTTTAAAATAAAATTAACTTTCATACACTAAGAACATGGTAAAATTCCATTTCATTATAGCCCAATGAAGCAATGGGGGAACAGTTTTTAAACAGATCAGCAAGTTTACATACAGATCAGATGCTTCTTTTCTTAGTCCCGGTTTCTCCTTTTTACTTGTAAATAGAAGTTGGAATGACTGTGAAGTCTTAATAAAAAGTAGGTTTGCATCTAAAGAATTCCTTTGTATTTGCTGTCCTGTTTAAACCAGGTTATATAAGGTTGTTTGACAGTACAGTTCCAGAGAGGATAATCAGTGCTTTATTTTTGAAAGAGACCTCATTTTTGGTCTAGAAAGAACAGTGCTTTCTCTTTGGATATGGAAAAGTGAATTTAGTCTCAAGATGGGTAGCTTTCAGCTTCACAGTGATGCCTACACACAATCTGCCATGGTTGCGTCATTGTCTCTGAACCGTGACACCAAGTGGGACTCAGCATTCTTGGATCTTGATCTAGGCTGGCCAGAGACAATAATAAATCTCATAAACACACATTTTATTTTTTAGCCTTGTGACAGCTGTAGTTATCTCTAATGCTGAATGTCTTTCTCCTCTACCAGGATTTTATTTGCTTTAGCATTTGGAAATGTCAGTGGGAAATGCACAAGTTTTCACTTTGGGTTTTTTTTTTCAAGCAGGAGAAAAAGGGTTTTGAATTCTTTAGTGGAATGATAGTAGTTTAGGAATCTTGAAAGATGAAAAATAGTAAAAAAAAATGTTGGAAATAGCTATATTAACCCTTTCTTCCTATTATAGGTCACTTCTGTGTTTTTAAAGATATTTTCGTTTCGGCCTGACCCTTCACATAGAGCTTTAATACACTATTAAATGGGCACTTTTTTGGTACAGGAAGACAAGAGGGTTTTTTTCTGAAGGCTAGTCTAGAAAGAAAAGAATCTTTTAACACTCTTTTTTGTATTATCAGAAAAAAAAAAATAGAAATACACATTTACTTATTTTCTGCCTCATTTTCTATATTCATTAAGATTACAAGTGCTCCAAGATAGTCACTTGAGAGCACTGTGGCTCATGTTCCTACAAACCATATTGTAAAGACACAGATGTTAATTGGACAACAAATGAGAATTAATGCTTCATCTGGTGTTACTGTGATGTACCCAAATTTAGGATAATGGATAAATTGCATTAGAAAATGCCAAAGGAAATTCTGTATTAAATAAATGAACATTATTAGTAATGTACTTGGTTTACATAGTGACATAAGTATTAGTGCCATTTTGTTTATACTTACCTTTGCATTTGAGTTGACTCTCTGTTGGTAGTAAAAAGTAAGGGTTTGTTTTTATATCACTTCAAGCCACCCAAGTCTCCTATTTCTACTGTGAAATATTGTTATACTTAAATACGCGTTTTAAAAAAAGCAAAAAACAAACAAACAAAAAAATAACCACAAAAAACCAAACAAGACTCCCAACCTAAAACCACAGATACATGTAAACAAAAAAAACCCCACGAAAATACACAATGCATGTACCCCACAAAATCCCCAAAAACACTCACATGAAAAACCAAGCCACTTCCAAGGTGGTATCATAAGATGGCACGTGATCATTCCACAAACTGGACTCCTAAGCAGGAAAAAATGCCTCTCAGTTTTCAGTCTTGAGGTCCAGTTTTCAACTACCCTTAGGCACACACAGCAGTTGAATAAATCTGGAAGAAAACATCAGACAGTTAGCCCATATCCTTCTCCCACTGGTGTTTCTTCTTCCTGCTTCTTCAACTAACTTTTGGAAGCCTTAAAACAATCTGTAAAGCGATAGGTGCACATTTCCTTTAAACCCAGCTATCTGCTGTATCTGCAAGATGTCTTCAGTGGAACTGTTTCACACTTCACAGGAACACACTTTGTCCTTGCATTTATTTTTGGTTGCATTGTAGTGTTGTTTTGTTTTTACTACACCTTTCACAAATTTGAAACAAAACCAGGCCTGAAAATGTGCCACAGATTTACAGTCAGCAGTGGAGTCAGTTGAACTGATTTCACTTCCCTAATCAAAGGTGCACAGTATGTTTTGAAAAATACAGTATGATAATTCTAAAATTGCAGTCTGTGGCAGCTGAAACTCCTGCCCAAACTCTTTTTGGGCAGAGCAGTGAAGAGTGGTTCCACTCTGATGCTAAAAAACTTTTCATTTAAAACAAGCGCATGTGTACTACCTAAGTAATATAAAATGAGAGAGAAGTAAAGTGTAAATGGTAGGTAATGATAAACTGTTTTATGGCTTATGTTCTGAGATTAACTGATCTTCAGTTAACTAAAACTGGTTTTGGTCTTGGTTTGTTGTTCTGTTTTAATTCTTCATGCCACCAGTCCAGTTTCTAGAAAAACATTTCTTAAATGTTGGCTCTAATTTCAGTGACTGTTGTGAATACAAAGGTAGTTTTGGCTCTTTTGACTCTCACTGAAAAGGTTTTTAAAAATAGTATAGTAAAAACACATTTTGCAAGTTGAAAGGCAGGATGTTAGCATGTGATACACATAGTGGCAAGGATGTTAGCTTTTAGAGTTTGAAGGAGGTGTTGTAGTTGCTAGTTATACGCACATAGGTAAGTAAAGTAACGGTATTTATATAATTTTAATAAATAATTTTCTTGACCGGGACTAAACCTTTTATTTTTAAGGACTTTTCTGGGTTGTATGTCTGAGTTGATTTTTAAGGCGAAGACCAACAGTCTTACAAAATAGGTCAATAGAATAGTCTATAGCCTTCTTGTGCATAACAGCCTTCCAGATGTCAGGATGGTAACATTTTACTAAACAGTATTCTACAGTATCCCAGAATTGTTCAGTATTCAAGTCCCCTCATAGGTCATTTAAAATGCATACAAATACAAACACAAAGAGTGCCTTTGGCTTCCTTACTTCCATCCCTCATTTTTCACTTCCTAGTCTTTGTTCTCTGTGCTAAATATGTTCAGCTTGCTGGTTTTAAATTGTATGGTCAGGAAAGTCTATGGCAAGGCAGAGGGTAACAAATGCTACTTTATTTTGTTTGTCCAGAGCCAAGTGCTGTGGTGCCTTGATCTTGGTCTGGTATGAGGCTCTCCAAAACTGCTCCACTATGAGCAATATGGTAAATCTTTATGAAGTTATTCCAGTTTGCCTGACATTACAGACAACATGTTTAGCATTAGGTGAATGAACTTGTATTTATAGTCTTTTTTAGTTCAGGGCGATAGAAATGTCTTGCTTCATTGTGTCAGTTTCTCTGGCCTGACCTCCAGTAATAAAATCGGCACAGCTGGTATTTTTTTTTTTTTTTTTTTACAAGAAAAGTCCATACATTCAAGCTGTAGAAACTTACTTGTATGCTTCTGATCAAAGCTTTTCTGCTCAGTGCTTCCTGACTAGCAAATACAGTGATGGATGCAGGTGCTTAGTGGACTTAGTGACCCGTTCAGTCCTTTCTGGAACCATGACACATGTTGAAGGCAGAAATTGAAGATGAAGGTCATTTCCTGTCATAGGAAAGGTGGTAGATTTCTCCCTTACCATTCACTTAGGAAGCATGGAGACCATATGCAGTATTAGGGCTAGAAAATAAAGATATGAAGGGAAGTAGTTTTACGGCAGTATTTTGGAGTTTTATGGAGTATTTTGTCCTAGTCACCCTAGGACAGGTAGTGTTACTGATCATTCTTGTTTAGCATTAAGGAAGACACAAGACTGAATGTTTGTGTCCAAATTTAGGTCTTGCAGATACCATATATGCTAAATTTTAGGGATTTTTTTTTTAAGCTTTTCATATAGAGAAGGGTGTATTTGGCAAACATTAGTTGCTGTTTATCTTGCAATATGTTACTTAAATCTTATGTACTTCTTTATTTGCCACAGTGTACCTTGGGTACCTGACTTCAATGTTTATGCCAGCTTCTGTGTCTGTGCTATTTTGAAATGAATTTGATTTTTTGGCCTTTTTTTCAATGAAATTGTAACATAACAGATTTATTTTTTTATTTATCAGTAGCCTATGATCTTCTGCTTGGTAAACTACTTGCTGCTGTCTTTACAGTTAATAAAATTCTACTCTCCCATGTGAGCTGCACACAAAACTTGCAGAATTTTATTGTTATAATTTGTTCTTCTGTTGTGGTCCTTAACATAACACTTTGCACAACTGTTCATAAGGTTATTTTCAATTAATTGTGCTGTGGCTTTATTGCAAACCTAGCTCAAGGCTTCGTATTAAATGTTGTAAAACTTCTTTTCTTTACCTTGTGTAACAAGAAAGAGTTGTGAAGGTCAATTACTAGATGTATTTCTTTCTGTCCTTCAGTAGATATTGTCCCAGGCACCCAGACAGTTACTCCTTTGAAAAGCTGTGGCTTGGAGAGCTTTCCACAGCTCTGGCTGGAAAAGAGTTAAATTGTCTGCTATCTTAAATAACCGTTAACTTTGTGCTACAATGCACAAGGTTGTCAGCCAAGCTGGGTAAATGACTTTGTCTAGCTGGCCTGCTGAAATTCTGCAAGGAAAAAAGAAAAGTAGGTATTTTCAGAACCTGACAGTTAATTGAAGGGAGGTGGAATGAGAAACAATTATTCTTATTTCAGCATTGTCAGTTTGATGGATCAAATATGAAATGTTTATGGTAGAAACTTTTCACCCTACTGAAATGTCCAGCATTCTCCAAATGTTTTGGGAAAATGGTGATCTTTTTCATTTGTTTGAGGTTTGATAAATGAAAGATTGCTTCCCAGGCAAGAGGCAGAGGTCCTGTCGCTGCCTTGTTGCCTGTCCTGATTCAGAAGATGGCCATCTGACACTTGGCAAATTCCCCATCTTTTGTCTCTCTGCCAGTTCTGCTCTTGCTGAAGCTTTTCCATACAGGGGTTGATTTTGGCCTTTATGCATGGGGGGAAAAGTACATTAAAACAAATGAGACAGGCAAGAATGTACATCTGGCAAGGAAAGCCTTGTTTTTTCCCCCAGCTCCTTCTTTGTTCAATTTAAAACAATTGCTCACTGGAAAACAAGGGAAGAATGAAGGACCAAAAGGAGAGTGCTTTCTTGCTTGCTTTTTCTTGCTTTCTATCTTTATTTTGCACTGTTTTTTACACTTAATTTAATGTTTAAAAATAAGTAGATAAACTAAGGAGGTTTTGGGGTTTTGTATTTTATATGCATTTGTTTTTAGCTAACAGTTGTATGACCACTTGGATAATCACAAGCCTAGTTCACTCCTTGTGGAGCAAAAGGAATGGTAATTTTTGACTTTCTGTATCTGGACTGCCACATGCCATTAAAGGAACCATTCCTATATGGGCTGCTGCATGTCAAAAATAAGCAGTATTTGAAAAGAAAAAAACAAAAATACCATAAAACAAAATTAAGTGGATAGAGAGGGAGGCAGGAAAGAGTTCCTTTCTGCTTTGACAGATCAGGATTGGGCGGTTAATTACTAACAGATCAAAATGCTTTTGAAGTTTTTTCTCTTTCCAAAAATTCCACCACAGCTTGTCAAAAACCTGATTTAGAAAGGTTGTGAAGGAATAGGAAGAAAGAAACAGCGTAAAACCCAGGTCAGACTTCATCTTTGAGTCGGTGGTAGGTGACTTCAGCAATTAAGGAGTAAGCAAAGTAAGGAGCAGTTATTCCATATCAGACTTCATCATGCAGAGCAAGCAACTAGCTTCATGTTGCAGATAGACTCCTACAAGTTTCATTTGCATTAGCAATGCAGGTAGGGCTTGGAATTAAGCCTGAACTCAGAACTTTATTCCACCAGCTCTCACTATATCAGGTCAGCTTTGGATGCTGTTTGTGTTGCTATGGCAGCTGCCTTGTGTGATAGACTCTCTCTTGGTGCTGCACCAGAGTTGATAGTGGTTTGGTGTACTATTTCCTGATCATTCAACAATAGCAGAAAACCTGCTACATGAAATTTTATTTCTCTGCACATTTTTATGTGAGAATAAATACTCAAAACTATTACACATCTGCCAAAACTGTCTCCCTTTAGCTTTCTGGGCTGTTTTGACATCTAGGCAGCAGTTCATCTCTGCTCTCCAGAGATAAACAGCTGTAGACCAAAGAGATCATGGCAACATATAAGTAGATATATTTGTGGCGTCTGGATGAGCATACTGTCAAATATCATTACTCTGTCAAGACAGTAAAACTTGCAGTAACAGTCAAGTTTGCCGTAGGAGCTCATCTTATGTTTATGTTGATAGTTAGTTGTTCTCTGGGGTGAGGTATGGCTTGAAATAATTTCTCCTTATTTTGGTCACTTGACTTTGTGAGTTTCATCAGTGAATAAAATTATTTTGCAGGATTTCTTATGTTGCAGTGATAGTGCAGGGCTGCAGTATGTTTCCGTCAGATGAACCAGTGTCTGCTTATCCAAGCTACGTTACATAAAAATCAGGTGCTGAGCTTGCGCAGTAGACAGTAGACACAACAATTAATCTAGAAAAGCTTAACTTATAGACAAGCACATTTCATCAGGAATTCAAAAAGAAATTAGGTGGAATATTTTACCATGCCAATATTGCTGGTATTTTTAAAGCATTATTACCAGAAGATGTGCTTATCTTAAGAAGAATGTAATATTTTAATGTGAAGGACATACTTGTGCTTTGAAGGCTTACCTACTTTTCATTTTTTCATTGCTCAATAGACTTAAAAAGTAAGGGATGACTTTCACATGTATAATTCAAGCTACTTATTTATGATCTTGCCCTACTAGTCTGCTTTTTTTTTAATATATAAGAGGTCAAAAAGCAAAGCATTTGCTTTGTCAAATGAAATTTGAGGATGGGAAGGAAGTCTTCAACACAAGGTGTATTGCTTGTAATATTTCAGTGTTCTCAACCAGTTGAAAACAGGTGATAACTTCATAGTTGATATTTTTTCATATAGTGATTGGGGAAATGGCTTTAAACTGTAAGAAGGTAGGTTGAGATTAGAGGTAGGAAACAGAATCTGTACTGTGAGGGTGGTGAGGCACCAGAAAAGGTGGTCCAGAGAAACTGGATGCCTGATGAACACTTGAAAGTATTCAAGTACAGGCCATGCTGGATGGGGCTTTGATCAGCCTCATCTAGTGGAATGTGTGGTAGGATCCAGGGGATCTTTAAGGTGCCTTCCAGTTCAAACCATTTATGAATTTATTTTTTCTCACTAGTAGATGTAACTCATATACAGCTTGTACTGTTCAAGCAAGTATAGTTGTATTTAAATTGAGAAAAAGAAAAGCTTTTTTTGGTTTTGTTTTTGAGTTTGGTTTTTGGGGGTTTTTTTTGGTTGTTCTTTTGATTGTTTTTTTATTTGAAAGTCAAGGGTGCTTCTGCCCTGTTTTAAGTAGGAAAAGTAATTTCACTGGAGGAAAAAGTTGATTGTGTCACAGATAATATGGAAGTTAAAGCCCCCAACAGAAGGCTATAAGAAATCAGCATGTGGTCAAAATACAGATTATTTTTTAATGCTGTGATTTTTTTTCTATTGCTTTTCAATAACAAAACACCTAAGGAAATAGAAAACATCTGTTTGACCAGTAGTGTTCTGTTCTAGGGCAAGGCAGCCTTATGCAATGCATTATTTTCTTCTGTCAGAATAGCAGGTAGCATTAACTTTTCCAGCTTCTTTCTGGTTTCAGTGTCAAGTCTTCTTTAAAAAAAAACAACCCTAACTTTTCTTTAAAAACACAATGGAGTTATTTTCCCTTTATTTTATCAGGCCATTCTAATTATTGCTTCACCTTTTGATTGCTTTTCTTGAATGACCGTGGTCTATGGGATTTTTTCTCCTTAAGCATCTCATTTGAGCTTATGTTTAATTTTTACTTTTGCAGTTGCTTATCCATGGGTGTTTTTTTAAGATAGTTCTGACTTGCTGTGATTCAAGTTACATAGAAGACGGAAAGGCATTAACATATGTACAATAGTCATGTTATGAAAGGCTTGCAGGTTGAGTTTTTGAATATCAGATACTGCCTATTGCAATGAATCCAGTTTTCATTGCTTTGTTTTTATTATAATTTAACAAATACGTTTCCAACAGTCTTTTGTTTCTAATACCTCCAGCCTTCAATGATCTCAGAAAATGAATTTAGGCTAGTTCTTTGGTTAAGTGTATTTCATAACAGGGAGTGGAGGAGTGTGTGAAATCTCTGTATTGGGTTTTGATTTGTGTGTTTGTTTTTTAAATTAAGGCTAAAATACTGTATTATCCAAAGCATTGCATATATGTGACAGAAGTAACAGGGGGAAAAAGGACAAAAGTTGCATGCTTGTATCTTGCTGTATGTATTTCATATGTAAATGATAGAAAGTTGATTAATGTTTCATTGACAGATGATCTAGAAATAAAAATACAGTATTTAATTTTCCCAAAAAGTTTATCCTCATATTGAAAAAATGTTTCTACCATTTTTGCTTCAAAATCTATTTTAAAGAAAAGTACTCTAAAGCTTGTAGCCACTTAAAAACTTGAGGCTAACAGAATGCTCCAAATACTTCTGCAGCTTCTAAACATTTTGGAAGTACTCAGCTAAATTTTTTTAAGTGGAAAAGTGTGAACACCAACACAGACATTTATATCCATGTTAACAGTGTTGATATATTACATTATGCTCTAGATTTAGTTTTACTAAAAATTAATTTTTCCTTAGATTTACAACAGGTTTGTGTTCATGTCATCTGTTGGTAGTGATACAGGAAGTGCTGAGTTCCAGTGCTAGGAAGTTCACAAAGGAATACTCGTTTCTTGACTTTCTCATTTAATATCTTATGTGAGAAAATAATAATGCTATCCCCTCCATTTTTCTGTAGTGGACCAGATCTATCATCTAGCATCTCCTGCTTCTCCTCCAAATTACATGTATAATCCTATAAAAACATTGAAAACCAACACAATTGGGACATTAAACATGCTGGGTAAGTGGAATTTTTTTTATTACTTTACTTGGTTAGACATCATATAGTCCTGACTGAGTTGCTGGGGAGAGGGGAGGATGAAGCAAATGAGTTGTATGTTTTAAAAAGTTGTTTCTTTACATGAAATAAGGTTGGGGGTATTTTTACCCTCTGAAGATTTTTGTCATTTTCCTTTAAATATAAGTGTAAATGGACACTGATAACATGGCTGTCAAAGCACAATAATTTTGTGCCTGTAAGTTGGCTATGGAGTGTGCAGTAATTACAGAAGTAATAGGAACAATTAAGAGCATGGCATTTTTATAACACAGTTGTGTTCATGACTGCTGTGTTCACTTTGGTGACTATGGGACATTCTCACAATTACCCTGAGTGTTCCTTTCCACCTCAGCAAATATTGGACTAGGTGGAACTGCCCTAGTTTAAACTCCAGACATCAGGAGTACTGCACCCTCTTGTGCATGCCTTGGCTAGCAAATTCTGAAAGAGTGTTTAATGTTGAGCATTATACTGGATAATTACAAGACAATGTTTTCAGCTTTGTCTGTTTGATGCTGGGAATAGGTCTGTAAAAAGAAGACCTCAAGCCTTCGCTACTTTTTACTCCCATCTTTCTACTATTTGGTATGATGCAGTCTGGTCTGAGTATCAGTGATCCTAAGAATTTTTATGAGTCAGAAAAGATCCTGGGCATTAGCATAGCCAAGTTTCTTATTTGGTTGATACTCTAGAGAGTACAGTTCAGAGAATCAAGTGATTCAGAAGCTGTTGAGGTACCAGAATGACAGAGGAGAGAGATTTGTTTGATTTGCTAACTTGCAGACCAGAAAGCCGTTGAAATGGAATGCAAGATAATGGAATTATCCAAGGATTTTAACAAATTTAACAAATTTGTTAAAATCCTTGGATTATCCAAGCAGTTTAAAAGGGCATGATAAAGGAGAAGTTATTGATTTTTGTCCTATAAGATGTTATTCTGTATAAGTTTCTTTACATAGCTTGTCTTTAATCTATGTAAGGAAGAATTTCGTAATGATAATGTACTATGTTACAAGATCTTGGTTTCCTAAGTGGAATGCTTCCTTGGCCTGTTGTCCTGGGGTGACTTTATGATGGAGTGACCTTTATTTAGATTGTAATAGATTGAAGTTCTTGGATCTCGATTCAGTGCAACTGCTAGTCCCAGAAGCAAACACATCACATGCAGGTGCTGCTCTGCGATTTCTTAAGTTGTCTAGTGGTGGAATTGGGAGCTATGGATGTGATTTACAGCTAAATAGTGAGAGAAATCAAAATCTCTTTAAATCAAGTAAAACAGGACCACACTAAAACAACTAGCAGGAGTGAAAGATTTTTGCACTTGCTCTAATTACATTTTTCTTTCCCCATCACCCAAAATCTAGGTTTAGCTAAACGTGTTGGAGCACGGCTGCTGCTGGCCTCTACATCAGAGGTTTATGGAGGTAAGAAGAATGAAACAGTATTTGGAGCTCTTCAGATATGACTGTGTAAAAGAATATTTACACATCTTTTGTCAGATACCAAAATGATAGATTTTCATCACTGTCTTAGATTGCTTTTTTAGGAGATGATTTTACAGTTTAAAATGTGAGAAGGGCATTTTTACAGTGCTTGCTTTATGTATTTAGTCAAGAGTGGTGGCAGGAGACTTGCAGTGTTGTCTGTTATCTTTCCTGTGTCCTGGTTTACATCTCTTTTTCCAAAGGGCTTGTGGGGAAATTGAGTGCTGTACTCTAAAGTCCAGATGCCATAATGAAAACCTGAGAAGAAAGATCATTTCAATAGTAAATATGCATATCTTTTTCCCATCACATAGGAACTGTATTGTTAAGATTTAGCAATTGCCCTGGTGTGTAACAAACAAAGGACGTAACCTGCAAGCTAAGAAACTACTGGTTATGCATGCAGGTTCTTCTGGTGTCTCTTAAAATGTAATATTTGGCAGTGCTCTCCATCTTCCTCTTAGTGTTAGAAGTGAAGGAGTGAAAGAATGATGGATAGAATGGTGATTGGATGCAGCAAAAATCTTTACCAACTTCCTAAGGTGTGTAACAGACCCTGTGCCTGATAGAGAAACTTCCTTCTGTTCTGAACTATTGCATAATTGATAATAGCAGTGTTGGAACATTAGTGGAGATACAGAGGCACAGTACCCTGCTCAGTGGGACTAGATTTGAGTCTCAGCTGAAAGAACAAACAAGTAAACAAAAAATAGTCAAAGATACAATATACAAAGCTTTGTGAGCAAAAAATGAGGAAGGACAAACAACACACCTCGATGTGTTTACATTTGGTGGAGCAACTTCAGAAGATTGAAAGTAAATGCCCAAGCAAGAGATCACTAAGATGATTGGCCAGCCAAAGTGGCCTGAGCATGTGCAGCATTCCTACTGCCTCCCAAGCCTTAGATTATCTATGGTCAGGCTTTGCAGAGAAAAATGGTAGCCCCGAGGACTCTTCTGTAACTGAACATTCTCCCTTCTGGAGCATCTCCTTTCCCACACCATCTTTTCAGGCATTTTTAAGATTGTTAGGAGCTTTTATAATCAGGTAAAAGTTGTATGCATTTATCATTACTCTGTGGCTCTCATATGGCACAAATTCATCCATAATCATGTCTGAGCAGCAGAGAATCTGGAAGGTTTAATTAGGACTGTCAAGGTTGTTTAAAAAAATTAGCTCTCAACAGTAGGAAGTTCTGTAGTAATATATGCACACTTCAAACCCAGTAGAAATTATACCATTCGAAAGACAGCAAAGGAGGAAATTTAACTAAGTGTCTGCATTTCTTCAAGCATATAAAGCACACACCATCAAGGTTCCTAGGTGATCGTTGTTTGTGTTTTATAATCAAGAACTTCTGTGCTGGATCAAACCAAAGGATTGTCTAACCTGATTGTGCCCAGTGATAGCTAGTAAAAATACCTAGGGTAGAATAGAAGAAATATAAGTGCTTTGTGGTACCTCACTCTTGCCTCTTTAAGAAACGCAGTACATCTGTATTTTCTCCATTTTTTCTTTCCTTGTTTCCTATTTTGTGAAATTTGAATATGCTTTACTTTCCTACATAACTTACAATGCCTCTTCCATAACTGCTGCCTACATAACCTGTAATGTTTCCTTTGAAGCACATCAGGTAAAAGTTGTATTTATGCCCTTGGGTAGTCTGTCTTTGCAGGGGAGAGTTGAATTTAACCCTCTTTTCAAACACTCTTAGGGAAAGCAGTTGCTGGCTGTTTGCTTGTATTCAATTATTTTATTAGTCTTTCATCTTCTGCTACTGCTGCTTTCATGGTTCCAGTGATTGCACTTTAAAGAAATTGTGTTAAAATGTAGGATTTTCTGAAATATAGAATTCAGAGAGAAGGTATGCTGATTTGTATAACACAACTTTCTACTGAAATATATAAAGGATTATATAATATATAATCCTTTTTTGATATATCATAATCTAAGGTGTTTTTTTTTCTCATAGATCCTGAAGTTCACCCTCAAAATGAGGATTACTGGGGCCATGTGAATCCAATAGGTCCAAGAGCCTGCTATGATGAAGGAAAGCGGGTTGCAGAGACCATGTGCTATGCATACATGAAGCAGGTATTAAACTTGTATCAGATTCAGTGGCTTTTCTGTAATTACTGAAGGCTCAATGTATGGAAAGACTGAAATACGTGTGTTTAGAGGGAGGAGGGCAAAAAAGAACATCTTGAGTAGGAACACTTATCCTGTTGTTGCAAAATTTGTTTTCTTTAATGGGAAGGTTTTATTGCTCTCGTCTGTTCAGTGTTTTCAAATGAGCAGTGTTCTTGTAGAAAATAAGCTTTAGTTTTCTTAATAGATATGTCTTTCAGTATAGTAAATAGTTTTTAAACAGATTAAACTGAGATGACCTTAGTGTGCTGAGAAGTCAATGGGATTGAATAAGGCTATTACTGATAAATGTGTAATGTTGAAGGAGAATAATCAAAATCAGAATATACAGGTAAGAATGGGGAAGGTCTTTAATGAGAACTTATATAGAAGCAATGTATTTTAAGCACCTTTGAAATGTCTTAAAATTATGTAGGTATAAATTAGAGACCTTAATGAATACCTAGCTTTGCCTGTTTTCAGACGAAGACAGTAAGTAACATGAGGATAAAAATGCAATTTAAAATATGTTTAAGAAATCATACATGCCAGTTTCCTTGTGTTTCCTAACCAGCAAGTAGAAATTCATCATTAACTAACATAGCATTGACTGTTTAGCTGTAAGGAAATCTTGCTTAATTGTGTTTCAGCTATGCTCTAGGAGACTATTCAATTAGCAAATGTGGCACATTAATGAAAATGGTATCAGTATTTCTTGTTATTTGCAGCTTTAATATACAAAAGTATAAATCAAACATAGTGTATTGTATTGAATTTTAAACCTTTAAATTAAAAAATTCTGAGTACTTTTATAAACCTTGAAAACAGAATCAAGCTGAAGTGTTAAGTCTTTAAGAGATGGTATTTTAGTATAGAGTAGTAATTTTGTCTTATCTCTTCTACCAGACTGAGAAGGCAGAGGTTCTGTCTCCTTTGTTCTCTTTTAAATCATTTAAGGTCCAACATGGTGACATTGCTCTTGTTCAGGATGATGTCTCCAGTATTTCACTGTAGCAAAATATTCCTTATCAGTTTGGAAACCTATTTGCAGTTGAAGGTTGCAGTTTTTAATGAGAAATTTTTTATGTGCTAGAGGGTGTTGCATTTTTTTACAGGTTTGTGGTACACACTGCGTATTCTTTTAGAAGGGCATTAGTAGGTAATTTTTAAAATCATGGACTATATCTTAAAATCATGGAGTCATGATAGCATCTCATAAGTTTTATGCAGGATTCACAATGAATAGGAAAGGTTTATAAGGTGGAACTGCAGTGCATGCATACATTCAGTAAAAACTCATGATGTAAATGACCTGTCTGTCCTAGAAGCAGCTCTGTGACATATTTTTTGTACTTTGTTATGGGTTAATGTAGTCTGCCCAAGCTTGTCCTAAGTTCAGATATATTCTGAAGCACTGTTGAGCTGGTGTGGGAAAAAGAGAGGGGGTAGGTGGTGTTTAGGTGATATGTTGTTACTAGTGGAGGAAATGTTACCTTTTGAAAAGGTCTGATTTCCTCTATGCAGGTAACCATTGTGCTTTTAAGAGGATTTTCAGGCGGAGTGACCTAGCCCCAAACAGTAGGATTTGCAGTATTTCAGGCTAAAATATTTCCAGAATCTCCCAGCTTCCATAAAAAGAAGAAACAGGCAAAGTTGTTTTGCTTTTTTGATCATTTCTTACAAAGGTTTCCATCATTATGCACATTGCTAGGTACCTTAAATAACTAATAGTGTGTCTAAAAAATGTGAAGTAAAATTAAACTTCTGCATTATGCTTCCAGACATCCTGTTTGAATCCAAATGTTTTTTGAATCTAGTCAAAGTTGACTGTTTGCTGTTGTCAGAGTTCCTGTCCTGACCAAGGCACTTTTAGTGCATTCTTTTCTCCTGGTGGTGGTGTTTTGTTCACTTATTTTGACCCTATGAATTAAGCATTTCTTGACTTTATCACCTGAAAAAGCAATGGGAGGGGAGTTTCAGCACGCAGTATCGTGGTGTGAATTTTGTGCATGCTCAGGACTTGCCATTCAGTTATCTCTACAATCTTAAAGAAATTGCATTTGGCATTCTGGAGTTACCTGGAAATCTTGGTATTAATGTTTGCTCCAATACTCTGGATTAATTTAAATACTAATTAAAATCTGATACTACCTTTGTGGCAGAGATTTGCATCATCTGCATACATGTGTTGTAAATAAAAATACACACCAGTTTAAATGCTGTGCATATTAATGGTGTTTTGTGAACTAGATTTCTTTCTTTTCTTATACTACTGAGGAAATTCTCCAGAGCTGAAGCAACACTTCAGGTTGCTAGGGAATGTTACAGGACAATTTTTCTTCTCCTTCCACTTTCTTCATCCACTTTTTCATACCAGCTATGTTACTCTGAAGGCTTTGGTGGTAAGAAATGGGCTTGGTTGTGATACAACAATCACATTAAGTGATAGTTTTGGAATTGCCTTAAAATAGCTGAAGTGTTGAACTATAAGCATTACATTTCAGCTGTAAAATTGTAGGTTGTGTTCAGGAACATGCATCATACCCAAAATATAGACTCAGGTGATTGAGGCTGTCCTTCCTAGCTTGTTTAGGAGCTTTAGTGTTTATGTAATTCATATCGCATCATCACTGTTTCTGCAAAATAATTCTAAAAATCTATTAGTAACAGAGTGTTAATAGCATTTTTTTATACAATTGACAGCATATATAAATAAAATTCCTTGGACCCAACCTCACTGTAGGGTATTGTAGCTTAAACACATCATAGATGGATCCAGTGTACATAGTGCTAGTAATGCTGCTGTGATTGCAATTCAGAGGTTTGGGAACAATTTTGAGAGTTAATGATCTGTGAAATACATGGGAAAGAATATGAATCAGTAAGAAAGTGACTATTAGAGCAAGGAATGCTGACAACAATCAAAGTAATTTTGGCTGATACACTGGTAAAGATTTGTGTCAGGTCACAGTGATACCCCTGCTACTTTCTGGACTTCCCCAGCAGAATTTTTTTAATTCCAGTTGTCTGCTGGAGAGCAGGCATTTGTAGCTTTTCCTTTCCTGATCTTTTATGCAGGGAGGTCTAACCCATACTTGCTGTTTAGATAGACTCTCAAACTTTACAAAGAAGGAAGCACTGGTAATTAATAGAAGAAGCTTGCCTGATACCCTTGTGAATTATGGACACAACATACCATATTCAAATTGTTTTGATTAAAAGAAACTTGGTATTTGAATTATATTGATCTTAATTGAATTATATTGATTCTAAGACAGTCAACACAAGGAAATATCCCTTCTTTAAAAGCTTATAAAATTAAAATATGTCTTTTTAAATTAAGGAGTTATTATAACATCCTTGATACCCCTGATAGTTCCTGGACCTGGGATCTCTAAAACTAAATCACCAGCAAAGATTCATGCTGAAAACCATGGACAGCTTTGTTTTGCAAGGGAGACTGCATAATTAATACTGCATTTTGACTGACAGCTATAGAATAGTCTTGAGTACTTATTCAGAGAAGGTATCTTTGTAAGCAATAACAGCCTTTCCTGCTTTTTTACTGTTTCTTTTTATCTGTACAGACACAGTCTCTGTGAAGAAATTCATACTGGTAAATAATAGAGTGAGGTGAAGTGTTTTGCTAGTCCACAAATCTGCATTTTATGATCTTGCTCTCAGGCTCTTTTTCTGGATTGCTCAAGGAATTTTTTTTTCTGATCAGTCTGCTGTAGGAAAGCATTGTCTTAAACTGTGAGGGCAGAAGACAGGTAATCAAATTTTAACTCAGCATTAGTGATAGATCTCAAGATCTCCTACATTTAGCAGTATAAATATGAGCCAGAGAGGGTTTTTTTTTTTCTCTAGCATGGAATAAACTGCTGTACATTACTTACTGCTGCAAATCTGGTAAGTAATTGACTTTGATAGTGGGTATATGGTAGCAGTAGTCAGTAATTACTACATGTTATTGATAATATTCAGAGTAATAGGACATAGCTAAGGCAAAGTTAATACAAAAAGGAATAGAGTTGCTCAGAATAATAAAAGGATCACTTTAATTGAGATTTTCATTAAACAGCAAAAGGAGACTTAAGACAATTTTTAAGTTACTGGCTCCAAAATCTCTTTGTCTGTGGAAGAGTTTATTTTGAGGAGACAGCTTCCAGTTTTAAAGGGGCAAATGAAAAATTAGCTGCATAGAAAATAGATTTTTCAAAGCAGTAGGCTGCAGGGAAAAGTTTTACTAGATGATACTATAAATAAAATGTTACTCATTTTAGAAGACATCATTACAGTGGGATGAGGTGAATAAATTGAAGGGAGAAGAAATAATGGGTTCATTGTTACAAGAGTAAGTGCTTATAGAGAATGTGTTGTTTTTCTTTTCTAGATCTCTTGCTAGTTTCCAGGCAATACTGGAAAACAAGGCTGCTGCTATAGCTTGTGCACTGCAAAAGTCTTTTTGGTCAGCATTGTTTAATGAGTTATTTTTATCTTGAATACTAGCTTCCAAGTGCCTTATTTTCTGCACTTGTTATTAATGGCAGTACCTGGAAAGCCCATGTGAAATGCAACCCTTCCCTGAAGAAGTCAGTGGCCTTCTTGAGATAAAGTGCTGGGCAAAATAAAGGCAGGAGCAGCTCTGTAAGAGTATTTCCAAATGCTCTGAAGGCTTCGGGAATGGTTCTGTAATGTGCTGCTGGAGGTATACATTTGAAATATTATACTGCTATACTTTTTTAGCTAGCAAGAAATAAAGACTATGTTCCCAGCTGATGCATTTTGCATGTAAAGGGACTTCTGCTCTTTCCAGAGTCTTTTTTAGCAGGAAGGACCCAGTGGATGTTGTGAGATTATTTTTTTGCCTCTGTTGTGGATACAAGCTTATTGGACAAAGACTTTGTTTCTTTTCCTGTAGCACAATAGTTACCTCCCTTCTTACTGTTAGTTTACCATTTAGTTGCAAACAAGGTTTGATCATGACAAATGAAATCTTACCTGCAGTTAAATGGAATTGAATGTTGTTTGACTTTCTCCACTGGGAGGTGTTGGGCTTTACCTGTACTACCTAGTGTTTCTGATTTCTCAACATCAAGTAATAGCTGATGTATTTAATGTCCCTTTTGCCTGTCTCTCACCTGTGAAAAGCTAGTTCTACTGCTTTCACAAAACATCTTTGAGGATTTGTTTATGAATCACTTAGAGACCTAAGAGAGAAGGTCACATTTTCCTGCACGTGTCTCTTGTATGTGAAGCTACATTTATTTCCAAGAAAAATGTGTTTCCAGGTCTTTTCTGAGTGAAGTGTGTGTGAGCTGCAGCTTTTGGCCATAGATGTAGTGACAATGCACTTCTTCCACATGCACCCTCTTCCAAGATGAGAGCAAGCATTGGTCTATGCCTTAGTAAAATACATGGAAAATAAAAGATGTTCTGTGTACCCTCTGAAGAAATGTTACGGAAGGAATATTTGCAACTCCAGAACACTGTGTTTGTGATTTCAGTTGAATCAAAGCACACAAAGTGTGCTTCAGACAAATAGACAATTTTTTTCCAGTAACTGATACAAGAATGTCTTTTTCTGGGATGTGGAAGGACTAGGCAATTCAGGAGGATACATAGGCCTGTACTGAGGTTGATACTTTCTTCTCTACCTTGTGACTGTCATGCTCAGATGGTAGCATCTATCTGTTTACAGCATACCATATTGCTCTGAGCTCAGCAGTGTTCCATTTTAACTCACAAGGGCCAAACATCCTTCTTGTAGTCTTTATCATAAACTGTGGCTTGTCCAAATGAACGTGTCCATCAAAATAACTCGAGAGATTACTTCAGTCTGCAGTCTATAACTGTTAAAATGCTTTGTCCAGAAAGGTTCCAGTTTCACATATTTGATGCATTTTGCTTTGAAGATTTGCAAAGTATTCTCTAGAAAGAGCTTCTGGAAATTATGAAAGTGCTTTCTCAGAAAAAACTACACCATTGAAGACTTTGATTGATAGCCTAATAAGAAGGGCGCTAGAAAACATTGTGGCTGTGGTTACAAAACCACTTTATGGCCTTTGTAAAATATACTTCTTTGACATGTTCAGCTTTTCTAAAGTATGGACTTCTGTAATCTATGGAAATGCGACTATATCGGCTGATTGTGAGAGTTCACTTTTGTGTGCAAAGAAAATAGCTAAGTCCCAGGTGAAGTAAGTTGTTACTGGAAGGGTATTATTGAAACATTTTTAAAGTTCTTAGTAGAACAAATGCACATGCTGAAATCATGAGCTGTTCTAGCACTGATTTAGATTTGCATTACAAATACTGAGAGCTAGTATAAATTACCTTGCTATATCCACTACATTTTTCAGGAGGGCTGAGGAGAGATTTGAAGAGCTTCATTATTAGAAAATAGTGCATGTTAAAGCTGAAGGAGGGATTCTTGAAAAGATTTTGTCAGGGTAGAGTTTACACTTTTAGGAAGATAGATGCTTTTATTAAGGAAGTAACAATTCTTTTTTCTTTGGCTACAGGAGGGAGTTGAAGTGAGGGTTGCCAGAATATTCAATACTTTTGGTCCTCGAATGCATATGAATGATGGAAGAGTTGTCAGTAATTTTATCCTACAAGCCCTCCAGGGAGAACCACTAACAGTAAGTGATGACCTGGTGATACGAAGAACCATTCACCTTTATATCTTGTCCTGATGTGTTGCAAATGAAGATTTTAGACAATACTGATGTTCCCCTCTTCCAAAATGTAGTGGTCCCGTATACCAGACTTAAATGTGTGAAAGTACATGTCTAAAGATGTGCTCTGTTGATGGGGTTGATCTTTCCCAAATTGCACTATTTGTGCAATTTGCACAAACATTTCAGCATTCTTTGTATTGATGATATAAACAAAATCCAATCATTGCCATGCTGACTAAACTTCAGCAAGAATGTAATTATAATAGAGGTTACAATAGAATGTTCTGCCCGACATCACTTTTCTGTCAGAAATAACTGTCTGATATTGAAAATTATTAGATCTGAGAAAAGAAGTAAGGGGAGAGTTCTTTAGCTGACCAGGTCAAATAAAATGAATTAGCAGCAATAAGCAGTGACTGAGGCGTAAAAAAAAATAATCATTCTTTTATCATCACAGAATTTGGCTGACAGGAATACCAAGTATGTTGATCTCTTTAGATACTCTATGTATTTGGTCTCTCAGTTCAGAGCTCTTGTTCAAATGGAGTAAATAATCTCTTGAGAGAGCAGTGTCACTGAGTTGTAGAAATTGTGGCCTGTACAAACATGACGATAGTTGTTTTGTTATTGTGAAAGAGAGATTATTAAGAGAAACTATACTGTATTTTCCAGCCATTGCCTATATATGGGAATGATAACCACATGAGTGACCTTGCAAAAATCATGTAAAAATACATAGTTCTGTAAAACTTATCCCACATGCTAAAAGTAAAGCTAAATGCAGGAAGTTCTATATAAGTACATAAATATGCTTCCTGTTTGTTTGGGAGTCCATCAGGCTGTCATAGTGCTCCTGGTGCATTCCTCTCTGAATCAGTTTTAGGGTAAAATCTTAGACCCCTGATCTTACGCAGTGTGTGCTGAAATAGGAATTCTTTTGGACTCGGAATCAGCATTGGAGAGCACAAGGCATACCAAGTAACAGATGGCCTGTGTACTGCCCTTTCTGTCCTTGAGGAAAACAAGCATGCTTTCTTTTTTGTCCTTCCTTTCTGTTGCAGCAGGTTGATAGTAAAATGTGTGAGTCCTCAGTTAAACTGAAATGTTTTCACCACTTAAATGTGCCTATCAATAGCTTTCAGAATGGAAGTATTCATGTTCTAGAGAGTTTAGTACTACACTTGGTTAAACTGTGAAAAAGAAATGGTATCAAATACCATTCTGTATGCTGCAAGTATACATTAATGTCTCTTTGAACTTCAGCAACTTGCTCCAAAGTACCAGCATGTAACATGAGGAGACTTCTTTTATTCCCCTCTAAGGTTTTGATACAAATCTGTACAGGTCACTTTGTGAGTTGTATCATCTAGAAATTACTCTGCTTCCTATTTCCCTAGATAGTAATATTTAGAGCCACATTGTTTTTTTTTTTTTTTTTGTCCTGATTGCTTTAAACACAGCACTGTCTCTAAAAAAATTGTTGAGAAACCACTAACATTTAGTGGTCTTCTTGAAGCTGTCTGTTGTTAATGGACAAGTCAAAACTTCTCATCAAAACCACATCTTAGTAGTCTGAAGTTTGCTTTAAATGTTTGGCACTCTTTTCTGGCTGTGAGTGCAGGCTGCACCTTCTTTCAGTGTTCCAGAAGAGGACAAAGCATCACTCTGTCCTACACCCCTGAGAAGGGTTTCCTTCATGTAGAGTTCTGATTAGCAAAATGCCTAGGGATATGTTTACTGGAGACAGATCCAAGAGAAATATGACCTTCAATGAACTGATACTTTGGCAAAGGCTCTGCAAGCACTTTTTTTCCATTCCTGTAACATTGAGCTTGTGTTTCAACTGTTTCTTCTTGAGATGGTTTTCTAGAATGGTAAGGAGAAAGATAATTGGGCTAGAAAGGTCTTCTGTATTTATTAACTTCCCTATTTCTCATATGGTTTTAGGTCTACGGACCTGGAACTCAGACAAGAGCTTTCCAGTATGTCAGGTAAGCCTTGTTTGTTCTGGCTGATAATATACTTCATGGTTCGGTTAGACTGGTCAGCTTTGTATGCATGTGCATTTGCTTTACTTTTAAAAATCATTTTTTAATACAGGCACTCAAAAAACCATGCACCCATTGAAATCTGATTTCAGCATTTCTCAGCTGCCTGATCTGCTTTACTGGAGCTCTTAGGATCCAGCTTTACTTTCAGAAGGGAGACATGGAGTTCTTTAAAAATATCAAGAAGAAAAATATTAATTGGTTTAGAATTTTATTTGAGGTACTAACATGCTCTTCCAGAGACAGCAAGTAACAGACAAGCTTTTAGTGCTGTATGGTTTGTCACTCTTTGCATTTTAATGCAATGCTGCCACCTCGTGTCCTTGGGACTGCTGTGGTTGGTGTGCTGACTGTGCACAAAAAAAAAAAAAAAAGCTAAAATCCTCTGCTGGCCTTCTGGGTTGTTTTAAGCATTCTTGGCTTGAAAATATTCTTTCCCTTTGCTGAAGGTAGTATCAATGGTAATAGATGTTAAAGAAACCCCATCAGGTCAAAGTACCCATTCCTTTCTTGATTATAAGTCATAATGAAAAGGATCTGGATTTCTGTGTCTAGGGCCAAGGTGCTACATCTGTGGCTAATAATCCAACATAATTTTGGGTTATATTGCTGGGAGAAAGTAACACCAAAATACTGGTTTTTAACAAACTTGGTTTAAGAAATTCTGAAAATGAGAAGACAATTCAAACAGCAGGCTGCAAAGCAGGTGGTAGTGTTATGTTCCTCTGCATTACAACTTGCTTTATTCTGTTTGAAATTCATTGGAAATCAGCCGCCAGATGTATTTGGATACTGGAGAGAAGAGGAAATATTAATAAGTTTTTAATGAAAAACTCAAGAAAACATGCACTCATATAAATCTGATTTCAGCATTCCTCAGCTGCGTAATCTGCTTTACTGGAACACTTGGGAGCCAGATCTCTTCTAGACCAAGAATATTATTTATAGAGAAGTGGAAATTTCCCCAATCTGTTCTTCCCTCTTTTACAGTGATCTTGTGAATGGGTTGGTGGCATTGATGAACAGCAATGTCAGCAGTCCTGTCAACTTGGTGAGTATGAGTGCTCCACTCTCCTGAGTTACAGTGCACTGGTCAACACCACCTGTGTTTTCTTCCTTGTCACTGATACTGATTTGTAGAAAAAATAAATGGAACAAAAAAAGGTCTTTCCATTATGAAGAATGTGTTCTTCCATGTACTGTCTTTCTAAATAAGAAGACTAAGACCCTAGATACTGAGATCTTACAGTTCCAAGAACAGGATAAAGTTGCTGGAGTTTTTCACTTGTTTTAGGAAGGTGTATGTAATTAGAATACAAAGGGAATAAATGTTTCAGGGAGACATGCAAAATGTGCCAAGAAAATGATTGAAGACTGATTTTAGTGGGGAAAAAAACACTGAAGGAATACTCAGCTTTAGATAATTAGAAAAAATTTCATACTACCCTGGATTCAAGGAAAATGTGATAGTATTTTATTGTATAGTTCTGTAATATTGTAAAATGCTTGGAACTTAACTTCTCTAGTAAGATTTTGGTTCTGACCTCTTTGTTGTCATGTTTTTCTTAGTAGTGAATTTAAGAATAGAAAAAGTATGCATATCCAAAGTAATTTCTGGTGTATGCCAGAAATCATATACTTTTGCCAAATCATATACTCAGCTCTGCAGGGCAGTTGTTCACTAGATTTTCCTTTTCTCCTGTGGCTATGAATTAATTTCTGTGTTTCTATCCAAATGCTGATATGTTTAAACTCTATCACATGCTTTGTCTTTAGAAAACTCAGTATTTAATATGTGTCTTAAGTGCTCAGCTGTTGGTCAAACAAGGTGTGGTAGAGTTTTGAAACAAGGAAATCTAGGGATGGAGGAAATTGAGTCTGAAGATGAGCTAATCCTAGCAGAAAGTGTTCAGCATATGATTGTAAAATATTGGTCAGGAAATTATGTGCAAGTTGGTTAAAAAAAAAAAGAAAAGGAATATTGTATAGGAAAGCAAACAGCCCTTACATACTGATATGTAAGCTGTAGTAGATTGAGAAACAATTGTTTGCAGCTAAATGAGTCTGGGTTCCTAACTTTGGATAAACCAAGAACTTACCATACTTCTTCATGATACCGCAACTGGGCACAGTCCTTGAATCCAGATTTCCAAATGATGCGGCTCTGTGGGCTGCTCAGTGACACAGGCCTTTACTGTAATTTCCAGCTCTTTACAGACTGGGTTTTTTTGGGGCGAGAGGAGAGGAGGCAGGGAACACCACCTCCCTACAGACACTGAATTATCAACATGAATACAATGGAGGACAAATTTTCTGATGAGTAAGGAACTTGTCAAAGTTGGATTTTTTTTTTTTTTCAATAAAGTAGAATAAAGCTTAAAGTCTAGCTTTCTCAGAGTTTAACCTGCCCCTGTTGGAACTATGTCTAGCATGTTGTAAGGTGTTTAATTGTTATTGAAATGAGCATCTCTTATATTTGTAGGGAAACCCAGAAGAGCACACTATCCTAGAGTTTGCCCAGTTAATTAAAAAACTTGTTGGTGAGTACGATTAGTAATTCTTTGTAAAGTTTATGAAATACTTATTGTCATCAGATAATTATTACTTGATTAGTGTGTGTAATATGTAGATAATTTAATTAGGTTTGGATTTCTTAGGATTAAATGCCTTTGATAAAATTAATATCATTAAATATTAATAAGATAATCCAAATCATCTCAATTATCTGTAAACTATTGCATGAAGAGTAGAATGAATACATTTTCTGTGTATCTAGGCAATCTATACCCATTAATTTTTATAATTTTTAGACAGATTTTTAGGTTGTTTTCGCACAAGGACAATACATAAATGAAATGTAAAATATTTGAATGAAAATGGCCTGCATGATATCTTAGCTGCAAGAGAGATACTTCAGGAAGGTAGTTCTTCAGTTTTGCAGGCTGTGGTCCTTCAACTATCATTAAAAACCTCATGCTGTGTCAACAGTCTTCCTGTTCTTTTCACTGTTTCTAACAGTGATTCTTGAAAGGGTTGACATCACCTGGGAAGAAAACACTGTGGCTTCCTCTTCATTCTAGCTCTGACACCTGTAGCAAATCAGAGCTCTCAAGAAAGGAAGGAAATGGTTGTGCTTGGTCTTCTAGTGTGGCTCCCTAATGTGATGAAACATCCTGCTGCCATTAGCCAAGGGCTTTTAGTCTGTACATTCCAGAAGTGCTTCTGACAGATCTGAAAAAGACGAGTGCAAACATATAACACAGAAGCTGATGCATGTGTTGTTTCTAATAAAAGACTGTTCCCTCTGGAAAACTTTTGTAAATTCACAGATCATGGAAGGAAATCAAACAATCACAGCACCAAACCCATCAGACACATAGATTGTCACCTCTGTTTGTCTGTTCACAAACAACTTGATGTTTTCCAGTCCACTCGGGGAGGCAGTTTAGTTCTAAAATGGCATGTAAACTATTTGCTAGATTTGGGTAGAAGAATTGGCCTCTTTCTATGTGTTGTTCTGAGGAAAGGCAAATGCTTGGTTATTTAAATCAGACTGGAGATTATGGGCAAAAAGAAATTGATGTCCTTTTGTAATGCCAAAGTGCTAACAATCATGGAATGATTGAGGTTGGAAAGGACCTCTGGAGGTCACTTGATCCAACCCCTCAGGTCAGGCAGGGTGACCTAAAGCCAGCAGTGGGCCAGGACCATCTGCACATAGCTTTTAAGTATCTCCAAGGGTAGAGACTCCACATCCTCCTTGGGCCATATGTGTTTCAAGTTTGTGCCCACTGTCTCTGATCCTGTCACTGGGCACCACTGGAAAGAACCTGGCTTTCTCTTCTTAATCCCCCTCATCTGGGATTTATACACATTGTTTAAATTCCCCATAGCCTTTTATTCTCCAGATTGAAGGGCCCCAGGTCTTTCAGCCTTTCCTCATATTCCAGTCCCTTCATCATCACCATATGGCCCCTTTGTTGCACTCGCTTTGTAAGTCCTTGTCTCTCTTGTACTGGGGAGCCTAGAACTGGACTCAGTTCTCCATATGGATCTCATCAGTGCTGATTAGTGGGAAAGCTGATCTCCCTTGTCCTGCTGGCAGCACTTCTGCAGCCCAAAGATAGCATTTGCTTTCTTTGTGGCAGGCACACATGGGTTTGTATTCAGCTTGGAGCCCACCAGGACTCTCAGTCCTTTCTTGCCAAGTTGTATTCCAGCTTTTTGGCCCCCAGCCTGTACTTCCCCAGATTCGGGACTTTGAACT
Organism: Lonchura striata; assembly: GCF_050655825.1. NCBI lineage: Eukaryota > Metazoa > Chordata > Aves > Passeriformes > Estrildidae > Lonchura > Lonchura striata. The sequence continues at coordinate 91,137,622 of NC_140703.1, read as the reverse complement.
TGTTGAATTTCATGAGGTTCCTGGAGCCCTTTCTCCAGCTGCCTTTCTTGAAATCTGAATGGCAGCACAGTGCTCTGGTGTGTCAGCAATTCAGTATTGATCCAGCATTAACCCTTGGGTTATAGCACGAGTTACCAGTCTCTGATCACCACCCTCTGGGCCTGACCATGCAGTTTTCAGTCCTTCTCACTGCTCATCCAGCACTCAGTGAGGGTGTTACGGGATCAAAAGCATCAGTAAAGTCAGAGCAAGTGATATCCACTGCTCTGCCCTTTACTGCTGAAACCTTCCTCAGAGAAGGTTAATAGACCGGTCTGTTAGTGTAACTTAATTTTTGTGAATCCATGCTGAAATCTTTGTGAAATGCTTTGTGAACCCATGTGGGACAGGTGGATTGCCCAGTTGTTGCATGCAGTGTAGCCTGTGTCTATGCAAAGCATTTCAGTGATTGAATTATGGAGCAGAGAGGTGCAGAAAGACCTGCTGCTCTATTTGGTAGAAGAGATGCAAATGCAAAGCATAGTGCATAGCAGATGATAAATCATGGTGTCTTGTTTAATAGGCAGTGGGAGTGAAATCCAGTTTCTCTCAGAAGCACAGGATGATCCTCAGAAACGAAAACCTGACATCAGAAAAGCCAAGTTACTGCTTGGCTGGGAACCCGTGGTATGTACAGATGAATTACTGTTGCTGTTTGGTAAAACACCAGGAGGCAGAGCGTCCTGAAGGGGGGCACATGATAACAGTACATTTCCCTTACTGGAATATCTGCCTAATGCCATCTCCAGAACAGTTTTAACATTTTAACTTTTTCATATGCATATTATGAGATGTTTACCTTTCTGTAAGCCAAATGAATCATTTAAATTATATGGTGCATAGTTACTTACATTACCAAGTCCATAGCTAATGGGTTTGCTGGTGTTGCTGCAATCCTCATTCCTGTTGCTGGCAATAGGAGTTGGTTTGCTTGGAGAGGTAAGATCTGCCTAATTCCTGGAAAAAGTGTGACTTTCATAGCTAGCTCTCAGTTCTAACTAGCAGAGCTGTTTGTAGCCTTCTTTAAATTTGAAGACAAAAATCATTCTGGTAAACATGTGCACCTACCTAATAAATGTAGGCCTAATAATAGAAAAGGATCCAGGTCCTTCTGAAAAGATTCACAGAGACACCTGATATTGGTAGACCATGTCTGACAGCACAAGGGTGATAGCAAAGTGTTGCAAACTGTTGTATTTCTGGCATTCTGTGTTTGGCACAGGCAGTAAAAAAACTTGCTCTGAAGTAGTAGTACAGAGTTGGTACAGCAAGGCAAGCAGTTTGTGCTGCTGTTTTTATCTTCCTGTACTGATGATGGTGTCAGCAAGAATGTCAGAGCATATGGCTCCTGAGAAAACAACAACTCTGTTGTTCTTGTCTCTATATTCTGTGCCTGTATTTAAGCACTGCAATTTGTAGGATTACAATTATTTGTATAGGATTTAAGACTATCAAATGAGATACTGGATGCCAGCTTTATACCATGCTGTGAAAGGCTCTTTAATCCTTACAAACAGAGGGGACTTAAATGCTGGGTGTTTGTCTCTTTCAGTGCATTAGGAACTGAAAGTAGAATTATGCATGTCCGTTTTGGTACTAAACTGACCCATCATAACCATGTGTGAGATTTAAATTTGTTGGGTTTTTCAATTTATGTCAGAAAATATATGTGCTGTTTAAAAGCTCAGCTGCGTCAGCAGTGAGGGGATGTAACCAGCATGTGGTGCTGTTAATACTTAGATTGGCTAAGAGTGAGATTCCTTGGCTCCCTTGTGATAGCTGTTTTAGAAAAAGATACTGTTGTGAAATGAGCTGATGTGAACCTAGAGTGATATGATTCTCTCCTCACTTTTGGGAACAGGTCCCATTGGAAGAAGGTTTGAATAAAGCAATTCATTACTTCCGTAAAGAACTTGAGTATCAGGCCAACAATCAGTATATTCCCAAACCAAAACCTGCAAGGATGAAAAAAGGAAGAACAAGACATAACTGAAGACTTAGTTGGACAGGAAATTCCCTGCTTGACATTTGACGGATGTAATTTTTTTTTTTAATTTTTTTTTGAGAGAGACTTTAAAACAGGTATCATGAAGAACGAACTGGAATTTCATTCTGAAGCTTGCTTTAAAGAAGTGGATGTGCCTAAAAATAACATAAATATTCCCTTTCCCTGCAAATCTTGCCTTGCACTTTTTAAATCTGTCTTTTTATGTAAAATAGAGTAGAAGCATCTTTTAGTATCTTCAAGTTTTATATCTTGATGTGAGATCATTTTGTTGTGACTGTCCTTGACAGTTTTATTTACTGGTTTCTTTGTGAAGCTGATGATAAACACAAATGGGATGGAAAATGCCAATTTATTTATAAAATGGGTACTATAAAATATGAGATGTTCTACTATGCATAAGAAAAAACTAGTGGTATTGTCAAATGAGAGACACATCTGCATATAGAAGAGTTTAAAAGAATTCTGTATGAGAGCTTTATGTATTCTTTAGAGAAGAGATTTTTTCAAAGGTTTAGTTTTAGTTGTACACTTGAATTTGAGATATTTTCATTGATTACCATGGATAAGGATATTTTGAATCACTACTGTGTTGTGCGTACTCTGGGAATAAAGTTAATGTATTATTGGTTACAGTGGTTGAATATGCTATTTTAATAAAATACTGAAACTTCTGTTTACTAGTTTCAAGGTTTCACTGTGGGCATTTCTCTGGATTTACACATCTGTGGATTTATTGTGTATTGAATATGAAGTAACAAACTGTAAATAATTCACTCAAAGTTAATAACTTTGGTCTTGCATTGCTTGTCTCCTAACAGATGTATAGTATGGGCTGCAGGATGTTTGTTGAAATAGATCAGACAAAACCATCCTAATCTATTTCAATTCAGGTAGTTGATAGTGATGCAGGAATAAAATATTTCTTTAAACCATGGAGCTTAACTTCAGCCTTCCTGAGGGAATACTGAGGAAGTGTTTCTATTTTAAGTAGTTACTAAAGTGCCAGTAAATGCTTTCAACTTTGGTAACTGTGCCTATCATCTTAGGAAAAAAAAAACCAACCCAAAAAACCCAACAAAAAAACAACTTCAATTCCCCTTATTTTTAATAATTCTCCTGGTTTTTAAAAGGTATTTTGGCTTAGTGCCACTCAAAATTTAAAATACTGAACCTCATCAAGCAAAGTGACTTGACTTTATCTCATTAGAGCTTGATGTTTTTATTAGCTTTTGAGTATCTCTAGGTTGATGGTAAATTGGGAATTACCAGTAGCAGTGATGTTATGCCCAGCCCTGGGAAGACTCTGAGAGCAGTGTGGCATTTAGGACCCTTTGTCTGAGCTGTCTGCCAGTGCTCGCGTGGCTTGGAGTCCCATCCAGTCTGTCTGCTAATGTTCCCAGTGACTCCAGCAGTGCATGCTGCATTCATTGCTGTGCTCTGCCTGGAGTGGGGCTGCAGGGATCCTTTTAAGACTAATGGGTTTTTCCTTGCTCACAAGTGCACGTTTTCTCCCATTGGAAATCTGCCATACTGCTGAGATGGGGAGCCACGGTGCATTTTCCTGTCTGGATTCAGAGGTGGAATTTAGATACTATGCATTACCTCCATCTTTTCACAGCCAAGCAGCTTGAGATCTACGTTTTTTGTATGAAGCCTTTTTCTAGGTCCTTGATCTGGGTTTTTATTCCATATTAAATTGCTTGGAAAGTACACCAGGGTGTGCTGCTTCAAATGTGCCTGTAACCTGTCATTACTGAAACACTCACAAAGCACAGCCTCTCCCTGTACTCAAAGCCACAGCTGGACATGTGTGAAAGTAGTGCCCACTTCTTCAATAGTTCTTTGGAGAGAACTGTAATCAGCTTCCAGCATAGAGGTTTTAACCCTTAAAACTCTTAAAATTGAGATTATATTTGGGGGATGATGCTCTTTCTCCTTAGGTTTCACTCCTCATGTAAATGCCAAAGTCTATAAAGAAATGGACGTGGTTATACCCCTGGTTCAACATTCAGCTCAGCCATGGAGAGTAAATGGCTACCAGCTGTTACTTCCAGGGCTGTTTTGGTTTTTTTTTAATCCAGTGCCTTCCATAGAAAGTATGTGAATTTGTACAGGCACAAGGATGCTACTACAGACTAGCACAAAATGTGTGTGTTCAAAAAAAAAAAAAAAACCCTGGGGAGTCTGAACCTTTAGATACAAGAGAGAAGTATTTAAAAGCTCTTTAGGTTACTTCTCAGCCTGACTTCCTTCATAAAAGGAGCAGATTGAAGAGAGGCCAAGTGGCTGGTACCAGTACAACCCATCTGTGAGTGTGTGTGATGCCTCCCACTGGGCCCGAACAAGACTGCGGATTTCCCACTTTCCTTGTACTGCTTCTGGATTTCGTTTCGGAGGTTCTTGATTCAGCTCCCATATTCTTTTTTAATAGTGTCTTCCAGCAACAGGAGCTGAGGTAGCTGTTGCCCTTAGGTTTTGAAACCAGTGACGTGGGGCTGATTCAAACAGCATGAATCATGTTCAGAGTCTGCTGATGCTTGAGACTGAAAGTCTGGGGTACTTTGAAGTTGTCTGAACTGAGTCTTCAAAAAGGCAGATGGAGGTTTGCTTGTTGGTGCTCTGCTCCTGTCTGGAGTTAGACCTATCAGCAGGAGAGAGGCATCAAGTGTGCTGGGAACCACAGGTAACAATGAGCTGCTGCCTCTCCAGAAGAGCCACTTTTGATGGAGGGTAGCAGAATACAGCACTGAGAGCTTGGAAATACTGAATTGGGGAGTAAATGAAACTGAGACAAGCTCTCGGGTTTTTTTTTTTCCATTAGAAAATTTGAGAATTGGAATTTTCTATTATCATCTGGTCAGGCAAACAAGGTAAAACTAACGACCAAACTTGAGGTGCCTATTTACTCACAGTGATCTGTACAAATGGGCAGCTCAGCTGGTGCTGGATGCAAGTTCTCAGTCTCTAGAAATACATGATGCAGCAGAGGGAACTGGCCGGCTTGGTGCTGCTGAGTGGAACCAGCTTTCCAGAAGGAAAGGTGTGCAAGGCACCCATTGCCATGCATCTTTTGATCCTCACGAGTAGGACCACTCCTGCTGCTGGAGGTTACTACAACACAAGATCAACTGTTGGATTTTGTTATTTATTTCAAGCATGATGTACTTCTCCTTTCTTTCTCTATGTAGGCTGCTAAGGAGTATTGTCAGCCACATTGCTAGTCTACAGAGAAGCTACAGAGGGGTACACAGACCTAATTTGTTTTAAATAGTTCCATGAATATGTAACCTAGAGAAGCCTCATGCCTAATTTTTTGCTATACGGGGAAATAATGATCTGTACTTTCTGTGTCTAAGGTGTTTGCAGCTTCCCTTACCCTATATAGAGTAGTGGGTTTAGTAGCCAGTGAGTTCACTGCCATCTGGGTATTTATGTGTCTTAATCTATTTTTTTCAATAAATTTTTAGAAACGTAATATATTGGGGAAAAAAACCTTCACTTTTTGCCAAGATTTGAATTGAGTTTCAAAGTTGAAAGAGGCATAATTGCCTTAGAGAACAGGCTACAGAGGGCAAAACAAGGCTTCGATTAGTTTGATGGATTGAGCCAGTCCCCAGCCTTACTAGTATTGAGTTTAATGCTACTTGAGGCCAGGAAATCTCTGAGGGTTGTTAGGGGCCGGTCCACAGGAGAAGGTACTTTGTTAACAGCAAGGGAACTGTGTACTCAACACTGCTAGCCTAACAACCATACAGCCCTTCCCTGAAGTTGCTGGGATTATAGCTGCCACAAATCCATAGTTCCTCTGTTAAGGGCATTTCCCTGTGTGGGGATTTCAGGTGGCAGAAGGGAATACCTGACTTGCAGTTCTTGACTCCATAGAGCTACCATGAAGAGCAGCAATAGTTCTGAAGCAAAACAGGGCTCTTTTCTATGTGGCAGGAGGCTCCTGAATGCAATTCTGAATTAACAGGGAGGCTTTCCTAAAATAACAATTCATATTTCTTGCAAAAAAAACCCCAAATTTTGGTTCTCTGTTTCTCATCTCTGTCCTTCTCTTGCGTATTTCATAATAGCAGTTCTGACAAGTCTTTATGCATCTTGGTTTGTTGCCATGTACAGCCTGGGACAGGCACTAGCTTGTTTATTCTTGCAGTGTTTTCCCTAGATGCTGACATGCTCTTCAGCAAGGAGCAGCATCCTCTGAATACTCTGCTCCCTGCCATGGCTGAAACAGCTGGAAGGTCCAAAGCACAAAGTCACAGGGAAGAGGGGCCTTAAGTGGTGTCAAAGCCATGCACAGCGATCTGGGCTCTGTCCACCCCACTGCAGAGAGAGCTGTTTTAAGCAGGAAGGGGGCTGCCCTCACCTCACAGAGCTATTGCTTTGTGGTGAACAACCCCAGGCAGCAGCAAAGTGCCCTCTCAGCCACTTTCTCTGCCTGCCCCAAAGGGAGAGTTGTAGACAATCAGATGAGTACTTGTAAAGGCTGAGGCAAGAGCAGTTTAATGAGTGAAGTAAAGAAGAAAACCCAAGTGATGCAAAGGCCACTCACCATCTCTCCCAAGCAAGCCTGGTGCTCACACAATCTCTGAGAAACGGCTTCCATAGAAGGCAAAACTCCCACCCTCTTCTTCTTCATCTTCACAGGTTTTAGTGTTGAACAAGTCATTACATCATTTGGAATTGTCCAGTTTGGGTCAACTCTCTCACCATGTACCCTCCCAGCCTCTCACCCACTCCTAGCCTTCATGCTGGAAGACGGTGTGGAAACCAAAAGCATAAACATTTGTGTTCTGCCTACACTGGTTTAGTCACAAATCTAAATCATGTCATATGTGTTGTTATGTAGAAAGGCAACTGTCCCACTCCTTAACCCTGCAACACAATATAATGGAAAAGATTTTTTTTCTCTTCTTAGAGAATTCAGAAGACAAAGACCGTAGATTTGGTTGTGAGCCTGCAAGGCACAGCAAGCTGTAAGACTGAGTCATCCTGCAGGAATGGACAGAATTTACAAAGGCCTAGGGAGCGATGGTCTTTATTTACAGCACTTTTTTTAATTCTTCCTTATTCCGCGGGTCTGAATTCCCAATTGGAAATTCTGGGAAATGATGGAAATTACCAACATGGTTCAAACGTTGCCAAATTCAGTGCACTTTTTGGATAATACACAAAATGAAAGTATTCTTCTAGGAATAGGTGTTTCCCAACTGTTCAGAAGAGTCTGTGCTTGCCTCAGAATGTGATTATTTCGTATTTGGAATAAAGGCTCTTCTACCAAGGAAATGCACCAGTTTAAACTAGTTAAACTGGCAAGGATTCTGGAAACACACTAGTTTAAACCAGTTAAATTGGCTTAAGGATTCTGCTGAGATTAAGCCTAGGAAAGGCTGAGGGTTTGGAGCATATTAGGCCAGAGTGGATCTGTGTGTGCAGAGAAGTGACCAACATGTTCAGTTTGTCTCCATCAGCAAAGAGCTGTCTCCTGGGAAGTGTTCCTGCAGGGAGCTGTGTAGTGTTGTCTGCATCTCACAGACATCAGTCCACCACACAACAAGGGCTTTAAGCAAAAGATTAGGAAATACACTCAGAGTTAAGAAAGTAGTGAAGCATAAAGAATGGTGTTGCCATTATCCATGCTTTGGAAATTTCTTGTAAGCTTTAGATGAGAGACAGCTAAAGCATCTTTGCTGTCTTCTACAGTTGGTAGAACACATTTAATCTTTCTTTATTCTGATTCTTCAGTTCCAGAAGTCAGAGAAGGCAACCTTCCTCACCTGCCCCTTCCCAGTCCTCTACATTTGTCAAGTGCAAGCAGTGCTTTCCTCTGCCCAGCTTCTCCTGAAGCCCCTGACAGCTGAACAATCCCTGACATCTCCCTCCCAGGCTGATGTTGCTGGGATACAAAAATTGGTTGTGTTTAGGGATTCTTAACATACATGGTGCAATCAACAATCCCCCTTCAATCCACTGTGTTTCACTAACAGATGCCTGGTCTCTGTCATAATTTTGATGCTCAGCCTAATGTGCATGTTTCAGTCTGAACTGGGGTAGAGGGAATTTTGCAGTCTGAAATTATGATGTCAAGGGATTGCGTTGGATGCTGTCTGACACTAACTTAATTTTAAATAGCTTACTTTGTTGTTTTATTCCCTAGTTTGAGCTAGGCTGAAAGCTTGATGCTAAGTGGGATGGACACGAAGGGGAGTATTCAGCAGAGATAACCTTTGGGTTATTGTGCCTGGGAGGGGTTGGGGCCGCTCAGGTTGTATGCTCTGTGCCTCAGCAATTACTGCTGAAGTCAAGTTCCTGCCTTGAGCCTTTTCCCTGGAGGATCCTTTCACAGGCTTTGTAGGTAGGCAAGCTTGTCTGCACTGAATTTAGCTTTTGTGAATATCTGTGTCCTTGACCCAACAGGAGCTGCAGAAGTGCCAAGTCAGGCTTGGAGGGCTGCATGCTGTAGGTATGGAAACGGCAGAGAAGGCAACAAAGCAGCACTTCAATTACCAGGAAACCTTTTTTTTCTTTTCTCCCAAGAATAATTGGATTTATTTGTTAATATATATGTAAGTGGGAAGGCACATCTTAAATGTACTAGCTAATGTTATGTATTCTGTATGCCAAAGTAGATGATGTAATGTAATTTTGCAATTGATGGTAGGATAGCAAGAGGAAAAAGCCCTTTAAAAAGGAATCTGTATTAATACAGTTGGAATTAAACTTGCTGTTATGAAAACTACTAAATAATGACAACCTGATTATCAAAAAAGCTTTATTTCTATAACACTTTATATATATAGTGTACTACTAAGTAATGATAGTTTAAAAATATCATGTTGCTTTCATCAAAGTCTGGCAGTTCCTTTACTCTTGCTGTTTGACATGAATAGAAGAAAAAGGAGAGTCGTTCTGACTGAGGGAGGGCTCAGCCTCACCCAGTGCAGCCCTACAGGCCCAGGAACAGCAGGATAAATGGCATTAGTAATCGTCGTAGTTGACGCCTGCCCCGTGCCTGAAGGTGTGTGGGTTTCGTGGGCCAATTGGAGAATCCTCATCGTAGTGGTGCTGGTAGTACCCCCCGTAGTATTCATTACGAGCACGCCCCAGGTTTGTCCAGTAGGAGATGTCATCTTCAAATTTCTGCCAGAAAAAAAGAGAGCATTTGCTTTCCAGCCTGAGACTACAGTGATGAGATGAAACAGAAGTGATGTAAGAGCCTCTTTCAGAAATTCACATCCTTTGCACATTTGTCATAAATAAAATCTTTAGGTCTTTGGAGTTTTGTGACTTGTACCTATGGGATTATCAGGATCATGTGTTCAGGAATTGTCCTGCCCAGCCACACCCTGGACATAGCCCCACACCCCCTGCCCACTGCAAAGTGCTTAAACTGAGAGTGCCTTCATCTGGAATGTGCTCTAAACACCTTTAAAATTTCCATTATCTTGTCAATGGTGGACAGTAAAATTATATCAATATTTTACAGTTAAAAATCTAAAGGTTTAACTCTCCCTTGCCTTGTGCCTTTAGTTGCAATGTCCCTGACTAGGGGCAAAAGCCTTTTGCTTTCTCTTTCTCCCACCTTGCACAGGTAAAAACAGAGGTATAATGCAGCCTTCCAGCTATGGAAATGCAATAGACACTTCAATTCTGCTCAGAACAGCAGAGGAAAAATAGTGTGCAAGGATATCAAATACTTGCCAAGTCAAAGCCTTTCCATCTGAATGACTCTTTGGAAATATTTTTGGCTGAGATTTGGAGGGGGGCGGGGGGGGGGGGGGAAGTTTTGCAAATACACAATGGTTAAGTATGGACCAAGTCCTTTGCTGGAACAAACAGTTATTTCATTGTTAAGACTGTGTGTTAATACTCAAGAAAATCTATTAAGTGGATTCATTGTATCCCACAACAGGTCTCATTTTGGTTTTTTAAATGTATACAGGAGTTCAGAGGAGAATTCACTTTATCTGCATGGTTTGTCCTTGTTCCTTTTGGCATTTTCCCCCAGTCTCCAGCTTCTGGCATATAAAATCTCTTTTCCTATTTTTCCTATTTCTATTAGTGAAGGGGGATATAGCTATGCTGTTGAGAAGTGACTTTTATCCACATAATATCCAGGAGAATTTAGAAAAAACTAACCTTCATTATTTCAGCTCAAGCAAAGGATTATTTTTCTAATTGTTGCAGCTTTGAAAATTAGTGCATTCATCTTCCAAGCAATCCACATAGCATGAAGCTTTAAAATGTACTCCAGCTTCCCTGTGCCAATGCAATCTCATTAAACATATTCATACAGCTGACAGAAGCCAAGAATTCAACATCTATAACTATTTTTACCTCTTATTAAAAGCAGAAATTATTCTACATGTGGGACTGCTACCAAACACACTTTTTTTGCCTTATTCCAGCATCTATTTAGAAGAGCTTTCTGCAGGGTTTGATTCCACTCCAGGGTTTTTACAAATAAAGTGTTTTTAAAAAATGTGTCCTCCTCATTTGAAGGGAGGCTAACTGAATATTATCCAAAGGTTTTCCTTTCACACATAGAGTGGAGGCACAGCTGCCAGTGTTTGTGATGGTCAGGAGCTGCCCATGCCGTGGAGGCACAGTGCATTGGGTGCATAATGTCAGTGCTCTTTTCACTGGGGAGTGGCAGTCACAGCCAGCTTGGTGTGGATTTCTCAGCATGTTTAAAAGCTGATCAGGTTGAGGCTGAGAGGAAATTACTTTCCTGAAATACGATTGATTGCTTTGAGTCTGGCCACCTATTCCACAAAGCAAACTTCGTTCATATGTCCAGTTACAATTATTAAGCTTAAGTTTGACAGTAGGCAGGAACGCCATACAAGACCTTAATGTAATTTTTTTCTACTAATAAAATAATGCAAGAATCTCTAACATGTAACAGAGGTTATATTTCTGTGTGACATTTGCCACTTTAAAGAAATTTGGGCAGGGACACCTTCTACTAGACCAGGTTGCTCAACGTCCCATCAAACCTGGCCCTCAACACTTAGAGGAATGAGGCATCAACCACTTCTCTGGGCAACTTGTTCTAGTGCCTCACCACTCTCACAGTAAAGAATTTATTCCTAGTATCTAATCTAAATCTCTTTTTTTTTTTTTTTTTTTTTTTCATTTAAGACCAATTCTCTTTGTTCTATCCCTGTCTATTCTCCCTCTTTTGTTATGAGGCCTCTCCATTTCTTACACTGACCTGCTCATCGAAGCCCAGGTACAGGAACTGCTGGTACCACTGCTGCACGTCGGGCTGGCTCCTGTCCCACAGCTGGCGCCGCTGGCGTCTCAGGCTGCTCAGGAACTCCTTGGCTGCCGTTTCTTTCACTGACACCTCAGGCTTCGCCGCAGCAGCAGAGGCTGAAATTAATCCCCCCCACAAAAGGCATGCCAGGAAATTTTTGGTCAGTCTGAAGTGTACTGCTTGCAGCAAGTAAGAAAATGATTCTCACATCATGCCATTACCTTTGTGCTTGTCAGTGCAACGCCTGTAGCAGAGTAACAATAATAAACCCAAGAATCACTGATGTAATAGGATTTCTCTACTACTCTCATTCTCCTGGATTCTTGTAAAGCATTTCTGAGCTTAAGTACAGCACCTAGCTGAGGAATTTAAATAAAAACACCCAAACTCAGTGATCTTTACACTATGTACACTATGCATTTGTATATGTATTATATAAGCTATGTGTTTGTGCTTTCAGGAGAGGAGACTGACCCTAAGTGCTACAGTTGCAGAAATTGGGTTGAAAAAGAGAGGTGAGTTAAAATTACTAAGGAGGCTGGAGAAACACTGCTAACATATTAGAGTGAAGGGAAAAACATTTAAAAAGATAGATTTTTGAGTCTGATATGCAAAAAAGTAGCATTTAGATGAGTACTACTCAATGCCCTGTATGCCTGAAAATAAAAGCCCCTAGGGCTTTCATAGTAACCTACATGAGGGATGCATGGAAATGCCCTCAACCTGCCAGACCCAGATGTGCCATCTGGCTTGCTCCATGCCTAAGAGCAGTGTGCTGTGGCTGCTAGAGGAATTGATGTACCTCCCAAAGACATGGATGAGAGGACTAAGCAAGATAAGAAGAAATGGCCTCAAGTTGTGCCACAGAAGTTTTAGATTGGATGTTAGGAAAAAGTCCTTCACTTAAAGAGTGGTCAAGCTTTGGAACAAACTGCCTAGGGAAGTGGTGGGAATTGCCATCCCTGGAAGAGTTCAAAAAACACATGGTTTTTCAGGGACATGGTTTAGTGGTGAGCATGGCTCTGCTGGGTTAATGGTTGGACTTAAACTTAGAGATCTTTTCTGATCTAACAGTTCTGTGATTCTGTGACTGGCCAGTCCCTGGCCACACACGGATATGATAAAACATGGTATTGATTTGGCAGTGAAACAAGAAATAGCTGTGGGGTGGAAATTGGGGTAGGAGTAGGAGAAGTCTTGTCTTCAGATGGTTCATTTCAATGAGGGAGAAATCAGGAACATGGGTGTGCATGGGATTTTTGGAGGATGTGAGGGAAGAGACTGGGGTAGACAGGAAAGTCAAGTGGAGA